>NC_057805.1:482783954-482826242 GCF_018294505.1 Triticum aestivum
TCGTCCTCGTCATCCTCGTCCACACCTTCCACGTCGTCCTCCTCATCCTTGTCACCCCCTCCTCTTCCTCCATCACATCTCCCCCCACTGGATCAACTCCCTGCATGAGCTCCGATGCATCCCCCTCCACTTCCTCCACCTCCCCAATCTCCTCCGGCCCCGGCGAGTCCGGAGACATGCCCGCTGCGACCCGAGCGGCGCGCCTCAAACGGATGTACTCCTGCAACTGAAAGCGACGCTCGGGAGTAAGCATCGGATAAGTAGTTATCTTGTGCCGAACCATGGTGGGGAACGTCACAAATGAAAAGAGGAAGATGGTTGATTTCCTAAGATTGCCGGCGAAAGAGGGAGAAGCAGGATGATGTCTAGTGGTGGCGGACGCCGCTCGGCTTAAATAACTGCTTCTTGACCTCGGGCGACGGAACGGTGACACGCGGCGTTCACTTCACCGACGGATGACACGGCCATCGGTCCTTTTGGATTCTGCAGCGCCGACACATGGCGTTCACTCTATTAAATACCTCCACCTCCTCCAGAACGGCATCACCGGAGGAAACGCACGTCGGACCCTTGGGTTTCCGGAGCGGCGTTCACACCGAATACGAGGGGACGCCCGTCGAACGGTGGGGTTTCTGCAATCAACACATGAATGTGACTCCGTGTAACGCATAACCGTGCCTCTACTGACTTCATAGTTGTGCCTTTCAGTGTGAACGATTCAACAGAATCATTTGGAACACCAAGACAAACTAACGTCACTCTACACAATGCGACGCCGTGCCTTCCTGGGACCCATAGCCGTGCGAAGAATATACCACACCAGCGTCTCTCGAATAGGCCATTACGTGCTTCACAGAGTAAACAATGGGTATTCACATCTGAACCAATTCCGCTGGGTCTCCCCAATTAAAGAACCTTTGTGCGCTGAACGGCGGTGCCTCTCCGTCTGATCGAGTCGACGGAATCATTCGGAACACAAACACACGGGAGCGTGACTCTATATTATAGTGCAGCATGCCTTTTAGCACTTCACGCCCGTGCCTATGACCCTTATAACACTGCCACGAACGTCCACGCCATCATCAGTGCACAAGTCATGTCGCTACCTGGTACAGAACCATAGCTGTAGTCACTTAACGCCCGTGCTTCTAATAAAAGAAGCGCCACACAGAGCCGTGGCTTTTAAAAACATTACGCTTTTAAACACGTCGACTCTGGAACCGGCCACTCGCAAAGTAAACATTTAGCGTTAACACCTAAACCCATTCCGCTTTGTTTCAACAATAAACTTACGAAACGTGACTCTCCGACACACCCAACCATGCCCTGGTGGCATTCATGTCGGTGCCTCTTCTTCTGAGCGAGTCAACGGAATCATTTCGAACACAAATACAGGCGAACGTGACTCTACATAAAACCACGCCATCTGGAACACCAAGACAAACTAACGTCACTCTACACAATACCACGCCGTGCCTTCCTGGGACCCATGACCATGCGAAGAATATACCACACCAGCGTCTCTCAAATACGCCATTCCGTGCCTCACAGAGTAAACAGTGGGTGTTCACATCTGAACCAATTCCGTTGAGTCTCCCCAAATAAAGAAAGAACCTGACGGTGTCTGATCGAGTCGACGGAATCATTCGGAACACAACCACACAGGAAACTGACTCCATATTATACGGCAACATGCCTTTTAGCGCTTCACGCCCGTGCATGTGACCCTTAACACTGCCACGAACGTCCACGCCATCGTCAGTGCACAAGTCGTGTCGCTACCTGGTACAGAACTATAGTTGTAGTCACTTCACACCCGTGCTTCTAATAAAAGAAGCGCCACACAGAGCCGTGGCTTTTAAAAACAAGGAAATTACAATTTGAAACACCTCGACTCTCAAACCGGCCACTCGCAAAGTAAACATTTAGCGTTAACACCTAAACCCATTCCGCTTTGTTTCAACAATAAACTTATGAAACGTGACTCTCCGACGGACCCAACCATGCCCTGATGGCATTCATGTCCGTGCCTCTTCTACTGAACTAGTCAACGGAATCATTTCGAACACAAATACAGGCGAACGTGACTCTACATAAAACCACGCCATCTGGAACACCAAGACAAACTAACGTCACTCTATACAATAAAACGCCGTGCCTTCCTGGGACCCATGACCGTGCGAAGAATATACCACACCAGCGTCTCTCAAATAGGCCATTCCGTGCCTCACAGAGTAAACAGTGGGTGTTCAAATCTGAACCAATTCCGGTGGGTCTCCCGAGTTAAAGAAAGAACCTGGCGGTGCCTTTGTGCGCTGAACGCCCGTGCCTCTCCGTCTGATCGAGTTGACGGAATCATTCGGAACACAAACACACGGGAAAGTGACTCTATATTATACGGTAGCATGCCTTTTAGCGCTTCACGCCCGTGCATGTGACCCTTAACACTGCCACGAACGTCCACGCCATCGTCAGTGCACAAGTCATCGTCCGCGGCTATATTCACTTCACGTCCGTGCTTCTAATAAAAGAAGCGCGACGTAACTCAGTACAGAACCGTGGCTTTTAAAAACAAGGAACTTACGCTTTTAAACAACTCGACTCTCGAATCTCACAAAGTAAACAGCTAGCGTTAACATCTAAACCCATTCTGCTTTCTTTCCATGATAAACGTACGAACGTGACTATGCAAAAGACAAAACCATTCCCCCATGGGATTCACCTGCGTACGTGCCTATTCTTCTCAACGAGTCGATGGAAACATTTCGAACACAAATACAGGCGAACGTGACTCTATATAAAACCACACCATGAATCTGTGGGATGCAAGCCCGTGTCTGTGACCCGAAACACTGCAACACAGAAAAGCCACGAACGTACACGCCTTCATCAGTACACAAAACTCGACATCAGCATCATCCAGGAAGCGCGCTAGGTCCTGTGGCGACTACGACTACTGAAGCAGATGGTCCCGGCCAACAAAAGTATCTAGAACATTCTAGATTTCTCATTAGATTTGCTTTCCCTCAAGACTGCCTTTTGCTTGTTATAAATTTAGGTTTGCTTGTGTCGCAGTTAACCTTGTAGTTTGCTTGCAGTTTACATGTCTTTTGCACAAGTTTATTTCCAGTGCACCACAATAGGCACTTATGTGCCTATGTGCCTCTGATACCAAGGGGACCATGCGTAACTTGGCTTCACGTCATTTTACGCAACATTCTAGACGTCAACCTAAAGATTCACCTTCTCTCTGATATGTTCATTAATGAGGCCTAATGCCTGCAAAAACACATGGAGCTCATAGTCCATGCCCCGCACAATGAAAATGTGTCAGTGAAAGCTTCTTTAAAGCAGAGGCACACCTTCACGTCCTTGCAAATGATCCTTTTCGCATCCGTACCTCCCTTGGAATCACGTCTCCGTGCCTCCAGTCAGTTACGTGCATGCCTCTACGTCGGGTAACACCGTACCTCTGTTGGGCGTAACATGTTAAGAAAGTTGCTGACAACAAAAACATCAGCAAACCGAGCATTACGTCCACCCCACTGGCACTAAACGTGACGTCATCGAAAACGCAGAGGCAGGAGCGTGCCTTACGGCCAGCTTCCGACGTATCGGGTCTGTGAAGATTTGCTTCCTTCTTAATATGGGACGTGACTATCGCAGAGGCAAAGGCTCCATCCTTCACATCCGTGCCTCAACAAGAACGACGATCGTGCTTGTAACAGTAAAGTGTATAGATGATACATTAAGGAGACATTAGGGACCACCTTGCACCTATTTCATACGTGACCGTGCCCGTTCCATCGGCACATTCATGCCTCTCACAAAAGCAATTGCCGTGCCTCTGCCACACAACATATAAGTGAAAAACAATTCTTTCTACACTTATAAAACCCGGAATGTCCTGGATAAATGCCGAATCCCATCTTGCGGTAAAATCATGCAAGACGGTGCTTCTCAGAAGCACATCTGTGGCTTTTTTGTGCATGTTGTTGAGTGCCTCTCTAGAATCTAACCATGTTGAAACCATATTCAAATCTAACCAGACTGAAATCTCTAGAATCAAATATGTGCCCTAGTTGAGACGTTTATTTTGTACTTGAAACTGCAATCTATAATAAAACAATACAGTGTAATAAAACATACGCCTTCCGACCCAAATATGGTACTTAAAACTGCAATTTGTAATAAAACATACACCTTCCATCACAAATTAATTCGCTCAACTCTGTACTAACCAGTACAATGTGAATTGTACTGCAAAGTTGACACATTTATTTTGGACGGGGTAATACTACTACTTAAGAACAAAACACGATTGCTTGACATGGAAACGAAACTGTCTCCGTTCTGACAACGACGATTGCTTGACATTGTTCAACCTTTACAGACACACACAACCTCTACTGAACTAGTCAACGGAATCATTTCGAACACAAATACAGGCAAACGTGACTCTACATGAAACCACGCCATCTGGAACACGAAGACAAACTGACGTCACTCTACACAATAAAACGTCGTGCCTTCCTTGGACCCATGACCGTGCGAAGAATATACCACACTAGCGTCTCTCAAATAGGCCATTCCGTGCCTCATAGAGTAAACAGTGGGTGTTCACATCTGAACCAATTCCGGTGGGTCTCCCCAATTAAAGAAAGAACCTGACGGTGCCTTTGTGCGCTGAACGCCCGTGCCTCTCCGTCTATATTATACGGAATCATTCAGAATTCAAACACACGGGAAAGTGACTCTATATTATACGGTAGCATGCCTTTTAGCGATTCACGCCCGTGCCTGTGACCCTTAACACTGCCACGAACGTCCACGCCATCTTCAGTGCACAAGTCGTCGTCCGCGGCTATATTCACTTCACGTCCGTGCTTCTAATAAAAGAAGCGCGACGTAACTCAGTACAGAACCGTGGCTTTTACAAACAAGTAACTTACGCTTTTAAACAACTCGACTCTCGAATCTCACAAAGTAAACAACTAGCGTTAACATCTAAACCCATTATGCTTTCTTTCCATGATAAACGTACGAACGTGACTATGCGAAAGACGAAACCATTTCCCCATGGGATTCACCTGCGTACGTGCCTTTTTTTCTCAACGAGTCAACGGAAACATTTCGAACACAAATACAGGCGAACGTGACTCTATGTAAAACCACAACATGAATCTGTGGGATGCAACCCCGTGTCTGTGACCCAAAACACTACAACACAGAAAAGCCACGAACGTACACGCCTTCATCAGTACACAAGTCATTACAATACTAGGTTCACAACCGTGGATGCAGAGACTTCATGTCCCGTGCATTATAAGTAATGGCGCCTAATTACAACGATACTCGAAACCAAAATACATTTTGTTAGCAAGGTAGCTGACAGCGAAATTTCACAAGACAAGGTAAGAAACTCCACTCCACTGCTTAACAACACCAGACGCACACAACAGCCAGGGACGCTGCTGTATACCTAGTCCCCACCGACCTTGTTGCTGGTTTGCTCCCGGCGCAGTTCATCAATCTCCTTCTTCAGCGCCTTCATATTCTCGTCATGTTGCTTCACACCTGCGGCCGATTCCTGCAACGACCGGATGTGCTCTCTAAGGAGATTTCTCGTCTCAGCCATAATTTCTACTATCCTGGCATTCGCCTTCTCCAAATCTTCCTTTGTTTCCTCGCAAAGCTTCTTCCACGCGTAGGTGATCTCCAGTAGCTGCTCGTACGTTTTGTCAGCCTTTGGAAGTGAAACCAAAGTATTCATCTCATCAACCAGGTTATTGAGAGTAACTAACAAGGACCTCACAGCACTTGCCGTCGCCGCCCCGCTCACCATTCCCTTCTATTTCGAGCCACGGCTGCTCCCCAATTCTACAGCAGGGGACTTCTGTTCAAGACCATGACGCAGACTAACCCTACCTCCAACTGACTGTAAATCAGTATCAGCAAGACACACCCACATCAAATTAGGAGTCAGCTGACCACAATAATTCATGTTTCACAAACTAAATCAAAGCAGCCAAAAGAAAGAAAAAACGAATGAAGGAGAAGCAGAAACAGGGTGAACTTACAGACGAGGAACCCTCGCGAGCCGGGATCTCCTCCCGCGATAGCGCACGGCAGTCCGGAGTAGTCTCCTTCTGCCCAGCCATGGCGGAGATGGTCAGTGAATAGTGATGAGCAACAGGAGTGGAAGGCCTGGCGGCGGACGAAGGGAGGAGTAGAATGTGGCTAGGGTTTCGAGACCCCGTCCTGCTTAAATAGCCAGAGCCTGGCCTCGGGCGACGAGCCAGATCATGCGGCGTCACCGGAGGAGACGCCCGTCGGACCATTAGGTTTTTGGAGCGGCGCCACGTGGCGTTCACTCCCGAGGTACGAAGAGACGCCCGTCGAACCGTTGGGTTTCCGCGATAAACGCACGGATGTGACTCTTGGTAAATCATAACCATGCCTCTTCGCGCTGCATGGATATGCCTGCCGTTGCGAATGGTTCAACGGAATCATTTGGAACACGAAAACAACATAACGTGACTCTTCACAATACCACGCCGTCACTTCCTGGGACCCACCACCATGCAAAGAATACACCACAGCAACTTCTCTCGAACAAGCCATTCCGTGCCTCACCGAGTAAACAGTGAGTGTTCAAACCTGAACCCTTTCTGCTGGGTTTCCGCAATTAAAGAAATGAACATGACTGTGAGTAAGACCAAACGATGCCTTTCCGCTGGGTTTCCATCTGATCGAGTCAACGGAATTATTCGGAACGCAAACATGGACGAGCGTGACTCTATATAACACCACACCATGCCCGTGCCTCTCCATCTAATCGAGTCCACGCCTTTATCGAGTAATATACGAAACATCAAGAAAGAAGCGTCGCTGTGCTTTTGAAAACAAGGAAACAAGCTTTTAACAACAGAGTCAATAGTAAGTGTTGGCGTCTCAACCCATTCCCCTGGGTTAAAGAAATGAACGTGACTGTGCGTAATGAAAAGCTATGCCTCACCGGCCGTCCCTCTCCTTCTGATAGAGTTTGACGGAAGCACTCGGAACAAAAACACAGGGGAGCGTGACTCCATGTTATACGGCAACATGCCTCTTAGCGCTTCACGCCCGTGCCTGTGACCCTTAACAGTACCACGAACGTCCACGCCATTGTCAGTACACAACTCATGTCGTTGCCTGGTACAGAACCGCGGCTGTATTCACTTCACGACCGACGCTAACAAGCGACATCCATGCCCAGAGCCTACTCATCTACATGTACCAACGAACAAAACGACACGACGACAATGCAACGCATAAATGCTTTACAGATTCATGTAAGTACAAAAGGCCACATGCCCCAATGCAACAAAAAAACACATGCTTCAAGCTCTCTGCCTACACTCCAGCAACGTTCTTGATCGGCTGGTGGGCGAGCGCATCCTCAATCTGCTTCTTCGTCGCCTCATGACCTTCCTTCACAGCAGCATACGAATCCTCAACCAGGCTCTTGTACTTGACGAGGACCTCAGCCTTCTCATCCATAAGCTGCTCCACTTTGCCCAACAGCTTCTGCACCAACGCATGGCTCTGCTCATACAGATTCTTCCAGCGGGCGGCCTCCTGATCCTTCTGGTGGAGCTCTTTGAGAAGCTTCTCATTCTCACACAGAGATTGAAATATCAGACCAGTGGACTTCTCCACAGAGGCATTGCTCTGCTGCACCAACTTCTCCAGGCGAGTGATGAACTGCTGTTGCTTAATTAGCTCATCGAGCACGTCATCGCTGGCTAAGGAATTCGGTACTGCCATCTTGCCGAGATCGTCTCCATGGCGAATGCGCTTGTGAGAGGATTCGCCTCCACACGAGAGATCGTTGGGCACCTGGGCAACGGGGCAGGATATCCCTGCCGCCGGTACAGTGTAGCGGCGGCACCTCTCCCTTCTTTTCGCGGCTTTGGTCCTTGTTGCATGGTTGCTTGAACACCCAGAACCCCTCTTACCTGCCATGGTGCAAGCAAGGAGCTACCAGCTAGAAAGAGGTGCCTGTCTCTGGAGAATTGTGGACGTGGAGTGTTCCATGAGTAGGTACCTTTTTATAACACATGCACACCGGTCAGACGGTCAAACAGAGTAACCGACGCCTCGAATTCTCACAATCTCTCTTAAATACCTCGAACTCTGCACGCCTGGGAAACACAAGTACTATCATTTCGTCTCCCCGTGCGTTCGTCCACACTACAACCACTCAACTTCTTTCAAATGGTTCGCATATATTTAATAAAAAACATCTCAAACACAGTTAACTTACCGTGTACGTCTGTCTGTATTCTAGAGAAATTACTGTCGAATTCATACTATTATCCATTGCCATTTTTTTGAAATGATATTTATATCAAAATCTTACTATATCCGTGAATTAACTTGCACGCTTCTCGAGGTGACACCTTAGTGAAAACGTCTGTAACACACGCAGGCACGAACATGACACTCTTTAATAACAAACAGTGCCTCCCTGGAACGCACCACCGCGACTCTCCACAAAAAAGGAACGAGTTGACAAGGAAAACATTTCCATACAAAGCGTCAGTAGTCTGCCTGTTGCAGTAGCAACACAGTGCCAACTCGACTTCACTTCCACGCACCTCACAGTGACTCGCCAGAGAAAATGCATGTAACACACGCGTGGACAAACGTGACTCTGGCTAATAACAATACTTGCCTCCGCCGTTTTCACGTCCATTCCTCTCCAAAAGAACGAGTGAGCGGAATCATTTGGAAATACCAAAAGCATACAACCGTGGTAACTTGACTCTGACCAATGCGTTAACATGCTTCGCATGAGTTCATGTCCATGCCTCTCCAAATGAACTGGCGAGCGGAATCGTTTGGAACACAAAGAACCATGAAACGTGACTCTCTATAATAACAAACAGTGCCTCCCTGGAACGCACCACCGCGACTCTCCACAAAAAAGGAAGGAAAACATTTCCATACACAGCGCCAGTAGTGTGCCTGTTGCATTAGCAACACAGTGCCAACTCGGCTTCACTTCCACGCACCTCACAGTGACTCGCCAGAGAAAATGCATGTAACACACGCGTGGACAAACATGACTCTGGCTAATAACAATACTTGCCTCCGCCATTTTGACGTCCATTCCTCTCCAAGAGAACGAGTGAGCGGAATCATTTGGAAATACCAAAAGCATACAACCGTGGTAACTTGACTCTGACCAATGCGTTAACATGCTTCCCATGAGTTCATGTACATGTCTCTCCAAATGAACTGGCGAGCGGAATCGTTTGGAACACAAAGAACAATGAAACATGACTCTCTCTAATAACAAATAGTGCCTCCCTGGAACGCACCACCGCGACTCTCCACAAAAAAGGAACGAGTTGACAAGGAAAACATTTCCATACACAGTGTCAGGAGTGTGCCTGTTGCATTGGCAACACAGTGCCAACTCGGCTTCACTTCCACGCACCTCACAATGACTCGCCGGAGAAAATGCATGTAACACACGCGTGGACAAACGTGACTCTGGCTAATAACAATACTTGCCCCCGCCGTTTTCACGTCCATTCCTCTCCAAGAGAACGAGCGAGCGCAATCATTTGGAAATACCAAAAGCATACAACCGTGGTAACTTGACTCTGACCAGTGCGTTAACATGCTTCGCATGAGTTCATGTCCATGCCTCTCCAAATGAACTGGCGAGCGGAATCGTTTGGAACACAAAGAACCATGAAACGTGAATCTCTCTAATAACAAACAGTGCCTCCCGGGAACGCACCACCGCGACTCTCCACAAAAAAGGAAGGAAAACATTTCCATACACAGCGCCAGTAGTGTGCCTGTTGCATTAGCAACACAGTGCCAACTCGGCTTCACTTCCACGCACCTCACAGTGTCGCCAGAGAAAATGCATGTAACACACGCGTGGACAAACGTGACTCTGGCTAATAACAATACTTGCCCCCGCCGTTTTCACGTCCATTACTCTCCAAGAGAACGAGTGCGCGGAATCATTTGGAAATACCAAAAGCATAGAACCGTGGTAACTTGACTCTGACCAATGCGTTAACATGCTTCCCATGAGTTCATGTACATGCCTCTCCAAATGAACTGGCGAGCGGAATCGTTTGGAACACAAAGAACAATGAAATGTGACTCTCTCTAATAACAAACAGTGCCTCCCTGGAATGCACCACTGCGACTCTCCACAAAAAAGGAACGAGTTGACAAGGAAAACATTTCCATACACAGCGTCAGGAGTGTGCCTGTTGCATTGGCAACACAGTGCCAACTCGGCTTCACTTCCACGCACCTCACAGTGACTCGCCAGAGAAAATGCATGTAACACACGCGTGGACAAACGTGACTCTGGCTAATAACAATACTTGCCCCCGCCGTTTTCACGTCCATTCCTCTCCAAGAGAACGAGCGAGCGGAATCATTTGGAAATACCAAAAGCATACAACGGTGGTAACTTGACTCTGACCAATGCGTTAACATGCTTCCCATGAGTTCATGTCCATGCCTCTCCAAATGAACTGGCGAGCGGAATCGTTTGGAACACAAAGAACCATGAACGTAACTCTGAGTAACGCCAAGCCATGCCCCTGTGGATCACACAAAAACACTAAAATCAAAAAAATGCTAACATCCCACCGACTAACAGTTAAGATGGCAAGCAAAAACAAGCTCATGGAAGTACACAGAAAGTTTCACCAATCTTGATGTCCACACGGACGGTCGAAGATTCGAGACGCTTCGCCATTTCCATAGGAGGGTGAGCGCTGGTGGCCTCACTTCCATGCGCCTCATCGTCGAACGTCATAGAAAACGTCTGTAACACGCGCAGGCACGAACGAGACTCTGGGTAACACCAAATCATGCCCACATCGATGTCACCACACTAAAATAAAAAAACGCTCCCGCAGTTGAGCAAGCAAGGAAAAAACAAGCCCATCGAAGCCCACAGAAAGTTACACCAATCTTGATGTGAAACCGGACGGTCGAAGATTCGCGACGGTTGGACCATTTCCCTCTCTCCCTCCACTCCTTTCTTCCTTTTGCTTTTGCACCAAAAATCTCGAACACTTCACCAGTTCCCCTCTCTCGAACACCCTCCTCTCTCCTTCTGCCCGCATTGTCCAATCCAGTAGACCAACCAAAAATCCAAATCGCGTTCGCCTCACCCACCAGCCGCCATCCACTTCGAGATACAGACAGTCGGTGGGTGCCCGCGAAAGCATCAAAAACCACTCCCGGTGGCGGCGACTGACGGCGACGACCCCTGCTCGCGGCGGAGGTACCAACAGAGAGCAAGGAGAAAAAGCAGCCGATGGATGCGACGAATCCCTCACAAGCAAAAGAATGTAAAAAAAATATTAATCCATTACATTCCATTACCATAGTTCGATCAAAGTGATTTTTCCCCTTTTTGACGGACATGAACCCTAACCGCCACACAAAACCGCGTTTCCAAAAAGTCTGTTTAGACTTTTCTAGCAAAATTGAAATAAGGTAGACACGCGTGCAATAGGATGCTACCACTATCCACCACAGAAATCTGCTCACAAGATATTTGCCTAAAACGTATTGTGCATGCCAGAACTATCTAGGACACCGCTCTAGATTCAAACCATGAGAGCATCCTTAAATTCAAAACCTGCTATTTACAGGAGATTCTATATATCCGTTGATTGTATCTGTTTCAAATTATGTGCCTCTCTCATATCAACATCCGTGCTCCAATAATAGATCTAGCTGTGTGCTTATAGCGTGAAACAATCTGTGCCTCTCCGGCAGTGCTGTTTTTTGTCCACGGGATGCATCTCCTCTTTTTGTTGTGAAATTAAATTTTTCTTCTACTGCTGCTAACGCCTGGGCATTTTTACGCAACAAGGAATGGTAATAAGGAAAACAGGGTACCTGCAGAACAGCCTGCCGTGCAGCAAGGTACTATAAAAGGCTCACACAAACCATATAACAAAAACTATGTAGCAGCAGCAGTAAGTTAACCACTTACGTCCACACAATCTTGGGAAATTACACTTCGATGAAATTTTTCACACACTATGTGTATCATTATTCATTCGAGAACATTTTATCTTACCCTCTAAACCTTACAATTATATTTACAGAATATCATCTGTAGTGTTTTTTCCCTATAAAAAAAAGACTTCCCCTCACTGATATGGACTTGACAGCAGCCATATTGCTCACACCTGACCCTAATTTCCATCACTCATTGGCCAAACCAAGAGTTAGGAGGAAGACTTGATATACCAAGAAAACAATGGATTGATCGCCTTTTTAGCTCAGGAAATGAAAGAAAAGGGCTATCTTATGAATCTATGTAGATTAAGTTTCAGATTCTTTTTGTGCGGTCATGGAAGACATGGTTTTAAAACTATATCCCATTTATTTCGATTTTGCTACGTAATCCTTTTGTTACATAATCATCGTGCAGGTGACGGATGTGCAGGAGGAGATATTGAAACGATTTTGTCTGAACTTCATAGTGCATATCCAAAAAAACCACTCATCTCTCCTGACCCGTCAGAAAAAAGAACGAAGCGGAACATGGACAACGAAGCACCCGAGCAAGTGCCAGCACCAACTTCGAGCAGGGAGCTACAAAAAGAGAGGCCATCAGAAACCAAGACTGTCGTTCCTCCTAGAACAAAAAGACAAAAGATAAAGGACAAAACTCAACTCATCAGCGATAGTGCTACCTTGCAGCAGCAGCAGCAGCAGCCAAGACCTCTAATGGTGCTCCCGCCAGAAGTTACAGGGGTCAAGAATGAACTAACTAAAACCAAGAAGAAAAACAAAAGACAACGGTTGGAAGAAGACGAGGATGATGCCAGCAAAGAGTCAGAGCGTGATGCTGCCGACGACGATGATGGCACAAAACATGATGATGATCTCATTCGTGCCAAGGGCGATGACGCCGCAGGGGACAACGGTGGCGCCGCAGAGGACAGCAACAATGATGTAAAACACATTTTCTCTACAGATTTTTCCTACCACTTTTCACCCATGAAAACCAAACCATCCTCTATAACAAAACACTCTTTTTCTACACAGGGAAAACCAAGACAGAAGCGGACAAAGAGGATAAACACAAGTGGAAAAGAATTGGCAGCAAGAACGGATGATGAACATGAGGCAACAACAACTAAGGGCAAATGTGAAATCAAGGCAGGAGCAGCATTTGATCAGGTCGATAGAGCATGGAACTTACTAGAAGAACGTCACTGGCAAGATGTTAGGACGACCGGGTTTGGAAGCATAGAGGAATACCAAATAAAGCGCTCCATCTGCAAACCGCTTACAGCACACATCTACGACAACCTGGACACAGAAAGCATGACAATAACATTCGGTGATGCTGATCAGCTGAAAGAAATCAAGATTACCAAGGAAGCTATACACAAGGTGTTTAGATACCCAAACGGCACGGAAAAGTCAGCACCAAGGCCAGAGAAGATCCCAACTTCAATGAAAGAACTGATCACAGAACTTGGCCTCAAGAAAATGGATTTCCATCATGACGATCTGTTTAAAGAACTACAAAAGTTGGTGAAAGTAGATGACGAACAATCAAACAGGAAATCAGTTAAAATATTTTTCCTTATTTTTTTCCACAACGTTGTCTATGGAACAATCTCCCCTACCTTCAGCAAACAAGCCATTATGGTCAAGGACTTGGACTATCCAGAAATGGCAAAGATGGATTTCTGCGAGGTAATCGTCGAAAGTATTAAGGAAGGAGCCAAGATATGGCAGAAGCACAGGTTGTTGCCTCAGGAAGAAAAGAACAAAAAGCATCTCAATGGTTTAGCACAGGGACCAGTAATAATGTACCTCGACTCCCTGTTGCTGCCGACCGACACAATAGAAATGCGCAAGATTGCAAAGACAATGGACAAGACATCATTACCGCGAGCAAACCACCTAAAAGAGATTGACCTAAAGAAAATAGCTAGAGCAGACATGAAAAGGGGCGGAAAAGCACGACCATATGACTATGAATTTGGCAAGATAAAGGTATAGCCCTATTGGATATATATGCATCATCCCTTATAAAAACGGTTTCCAGTCTAACCAATTCCATTCTGTCGAAACAATGCAGACATGGAAAGGACCAGCAGAGAGGATCTTCTATGCCAGCACAACAACACCTTCGTATTCAATACAGATGATACCAGCACAACAATAGGAGCACCAGCAGACGACGAAGCTACTACCACCTTCAACCAAGCGCCAGGACGAAGCACATGTCAGCACGAGTGGAAGAAAGGAACCAGTCACAGGCACCAGCACATGATCATATGAAATATTCGGAAGGATAGAAGAAACGTTGAAACAAGTACTCGATGAAACAAAACAGATACCGGGAATAAAGACCAGGGCTGGACACCAATGCAGCGAACAAGAGGAGGAATTAGATGAAAGCATGAAGAACTCAGTGGTGCAACAAACAACGGCCCTGATTGATTCTCTCGAACAACTTAGAAAATTTCAGGACATTGTTTGCAGAGTGAGCTTACCAGAAGAGACGGCGCTGAAGTTGCAGGACGGAGCAGACGCAGGAGCCACAGCTGCACTTGTACATGGCAACCACACGAAAGAAGTCGCAGCCACAGCAGAACCAGGAGCGAGGAGAAAAGGGAAGAAGGAAGAACAAGACCAACAAAACAAACATGAAAGGAAGAAAAGAATAACAAAATCAAGAACACAGACCTCGAGAATTAGCCAGAGGGGTACAAAAGAACATAACAAAGAGCAAAGCAAGGAGCACGTATCAACCAATACAGCAAGTGCCGAAGGACAGCAAGAACAAGGTAGAAAAGTAGCTGCAGAAGCAGAGAATCAAGATGAGAAACAGGTAAATGAGAACAAATACATCATCCATGTGACTCGAAAGCGATGCTTTCAAACTTGAACTTAAAAAATCTGTCTTCGGTTCTGTCAGGGACACGGCAAGAGAACGCCACCGAAACATAAAGGCCAACAGCAGCATGTCGTCAACAACACCAAGCAAGAGGATGGAAGCAATAGAACAAGCAACCCAACAATAGATGATGCTCCCTCAAGAGCGTCAACAGGAGCAGTACAAGAGACGAACAGGATCGGAGGCAGCAAAGACGTGAGTATAAAAAATCAGTCTCTTCTTTCTAAAAAGTCTCTTCTCTCTAAACTAGAAACGGTCTTGAGTTAACTGACAAATCTGCAACAAAATATACACTCAGCCGGACAAGTATCATACCAACGCTCCCGCAAACGAGGCACGGGCTGATCTAGCATCGACCGTTAACAGCACGGCATAAAAACAAGAAGAAAACAACAAAGAAGAGGTAAAACTTCCAAACCCACTTTGCCCAAATACCGTCAACTCATATTGTTTCATCTATCAGGTATTACAAGCACATCAAAGAGAAGAGGATGCCCATGCAAAACAGAAAGTTGATATAGAAGAGCTCTTCAGCACAAGAGCATTTCAGATGACCGATACAGGGGAGAAAGCCTCAGACACTGCACCTGGTGACACACCCAAGGCTGGTATACAAAGCAAAGAAAAAGTGGGCGCACAAACGGATATCCCAACCACCGGCGCAAAGGTAAAATTCTACAAGAACCATTTTCCCAAAATTTATAAGAAATGTACTGCCCAACACAACCTGTCACAGTAATACAAGAATTACAAGCAATGAACCATGTTTTTCCTTTTTCATGAAACGTAGGAAACAAACGAGGACGGTCATGCCGAAGAACAGCAAGGAGTAGAAACAGAACAAACCAAAAAACAAGGGCAAATGGCGACTAAAATGGTACCCAGTACGCCGACCAAAGAGCAGTCTTCACGTGACAAACACAACCGAGAAGACATGCCACTAGCATCGAAGACCAACGAGGTAAAGCTACACGCACCTGCTCCTACGACGTTAAAACAAAAAAGTTATGCATGCACAGAAAAGTATAAAAAAGTAAATGTAAATAAAGTTTAAAACAAAAAAGTAAATAAAGTTTAAGACGGACAACGTAACCGCCGTAGACCAAGCCAGAAAACCTTCGCTGTCCGAGCAAGAAATAACAGGAATGCCAATGTCGACGCAAAAGACTGAAAAGGTGAAGTGAGATAACCTGCTTTTAAGGAAATTAGATATTTGAGTGAACAAAGACACAAATGCAATCTCATTTACCTACCTCTATGTCTCAACAGCCACAAGACAAAAACGACGACACCACGGATGAACAAAACGAAAAAGATCCTGAGGAGCTCCAAAAACCTCCACTCAAAGAAGAAAAGCTCGAAGAGGCAGCACCGGCGGAAACGACTGAAAAGGTGAAGCTACAAAAAAAAGTTCAAAGACACACTAAACATTTGAGTATTTTTCTTAGGGAACGGGCACTAAACTATAATGAAAATAACGAGCATATTTAATTATTTTTTAACCACGCTTTTGCACGATAACGCAGAAACCTCAACAAGACACGCACGCAGACACAAGCAAAGAAGCAAAGGGCCACGGTGCATTGGGAGACCATGCAGCAAACATTCCAGAGAGAAAGTCAGACAACAACAAGAAAAAGGCCGCACCATCAGACAAGAAACATTGTGCTGTAAAAGATGTTGCCGCCACAAACACAACGGTAAGCCAGGACGGCACTCAAAGAGAACGTGAACCATTGATCATACAAAACCTGGCCATCGAAGAAGGCACAAAAGATGAAGGGATCGAACGCCTGTACAACAACGTCATGACAGCGAATAAGGACAAAGGGTAAGTTCATGTTACCACCAACGAATTATATTCTTCCAATGATTTTCTCCCTTAAACATTTTACATGTATACCTGTAAATATATAAATATATATATATGTTGCAGGCACGAGATTTTTATAAATACAGAGACGTCAACAGTAACGGTGAGCCTCATGGCAGAAAGCTTCAAGTCTGGAAAGGCAGTGCGCAGCGAAACCATGGCAGTCATGCTACAGATGTTGAAAAAGCAATTCAGGGGCACAAAGAGAAAGATTCTATCAACATACAACACCGTAAGTAAACCTCAAGTTTCAACAATGAATATCACTCTATCGATCAATCAACCTTTCTGTACAATTGAATTTACAAATCTCTTTTACGCACATGTGACAAAAAAAGCAGGCATCAATACGCATGGCCAACCACGAAGATCCATTGGAGTTCAAAAATAAAGACGAAGCACACGTCAGAGACAAGACAATGCCTAAAAGGCTTAAAAGATTCCTTGATCTGGAAGAAGGAGAGCAACTACAAGATTTCAACATAGTAAGCACATCTCATGTTACAGATAAGAAATACAATCTCGGCACTACAATTCCATCTAACGATCAACAAATCATGACTAAATCCAAGAAGGATCCCTTATTTATTTATTTTGCATTTTGCAGTTCTTTCTACCAGTTTGCATAGGCGGGCCTATTCGAGAAGGAGTTGTGGGCCACTACTTTGTTGTTACAATAAACATGAAAAAAGAGCGCTTTGAACTCCTTGACTCTTTACCAGATGAATATCAAGGCACAATGGATTACTTCAACACAGTAACAAGCAGAGTAAAGAGGATATGGAAGCAAGTAAGCAAATTGCTCCAGCTGTCTCCAAGTAGTATTGACCATTTTGAAAAGGTCAAAATGCAGGTGCCACTTCAGGGAGGAACGTAAGCACTACAAACCTTTCTCCTTTTCCTTACTCACTGTAACAATTAAATTATTAATGAAATCCATAAAAAACATAGGACATTAGGACAACTTCACCTAAACTGCCCAACCATCTTTGGACAACGACAATAACCAATCATCCTTCTACCTGCAGACTCGACTGTGCGTTCTATATGTTCATGAACGCAAAGCACTACACCGACGGTGGAGAAACAGTGTACCTAACAGAAGAACAAGTCCCGGAGTTGAGGAAGAAAATTCTCTATCAAATAATCAGCCATTTCAGAGATACGGCCGCACTGTCATTAATCAACTACACCAAAGGTTTCTCTTTCTGAAGACAACAAAGTAAAATTCTACTTATATAATTTTCAGAGACACACCAATAATTTTTTATTTTTTATTTTAACAGATATGCTGAACTCTGAGGTCGATATGGAAGACAGTGAAATGCAACGAATACATTGTGACATAATTCAAGAAGAGATTCCTCCAACTCCCGAGCACATTGGGACGAGTGCTCAAGAGATACAAGTTATTGACATTAATGACACAAGCAGCGATGAGGAGAAAGAAGATTATCATGTGAGCAGCAAGGATACCACCAAAGCGTCTGAAGAAGCACTCACGGAAGAACAAGCCCGGACAGATGCTGGTTTACAGAGGGAACAACACGCGCAGCCAGACACTGATTTACAAAAAGAAGACGAAAGGAAAGATCCACCGATAGAACCAGACAGACCACCCCCAAATAAAAAGACAGAAGACATAACAGGCTCTACTTTAGAAGGTGATAACAGGACAAAAAGCATACCAACTAGCCAACAAGAGCTTTCCAAACAGAACAAGAACCCTGTTGACGAAGATCGCAAACCAGGAACATCACTCGAGGTGAAACATGCACAAGAAGAAAAGAAGCAGAAAGAGAAGGATTTAACAGAAAAGATACTTGAACAAAGGAAACGCGATGCTGCAATCTCAGTAGAACCGAGCATCAAAAACAACAGCACACAAAAGGAATCACCAACACCTAGGCAGCCTAATGAGCAGGCGCAGTTAGGTCACGACAAGAAAAAGGCAAGGCATCTTGCAAGAGTACAGACAAGATCCCCAAAACCCTCAGTGATTCAATCATCAGAGATCAGCTCAGCAAACATAATCTCAATTAAGAGGCCATTCAAACGACCAAGCAAGGAACCTGGGAAAGTCAAGGTTGCATCACTTGTTCCAGGAGATTTCATTTACAGAGAAAAGGCCATACAACTCTATAGATATCTGATGAGCCGACAAGGACAGAGAGAATGCGCAGGGTAAGTAGATTCTCCTAGTTCCATGGAAACAATTACAGAGAGCTACAGATTCTCTAACATCCAACTAACAATTCACTCACCTACTTCCAAACCCTCCTTGCAGACAAGTGCTATATAAATATAAAAGCTCAAACCGAGAAGACTGCATTTCAGCAAAATCCTTCATGGAACAAGCAGGAAAAGAAGAAACACAGATGGAGGGCTCCATGCTAAACGTGTTACTGGAGGAATGGAAAGAACAAGAACAATTCAACCCAGACGACACAACTGTACTCCCTGTAGGTTTCGCAAATGTATGCATACCTCACCCACAAAAACACCACCGCCATTACTATGATAGAATATTTAACTAAAACCACACACTCTCTTTCTTGAAGCTGGTGCTCGGTCTCAATTATGATAATAGAGAGCTATCAGAATTCAACGAGGACGAAGCACTAAAAGGATTTGAACTCCTCGTGGGAGGTAAAGACATCCTCCATTCGAAGATGGTAAGTTCAGTATTATTACTTAGCACATGACCTATTCTCTTTGAGCTTCAACGATAAAATGAAATTCAATTTTTACATCAACAATGATCTCCTCTCTCAACGTAGATCATGATACCTCATCACACAAACAACCACTACACGCGCTATGTACTGAACAAGTACAGAGATAGCATCGACATCCTTGACTCACTGAACTACGTAAACTACGCCGATTTGTCTTGGAGTCAACACCACGTGCATCGAGAAGAACTGGTACGTACTTTTTGTACATTGATTTCCTCTTTTCATCATGATAGTATGATACTCTTACTTTCCTCAATGCTGCACCCAAACAACAAAACCATAATGCAATAACAGATGAGAAGGATGTCCATGTTGATGAACAAGCACCACGGACTAAAACACAAGAACGAACCAGATTGGGAAAGGATAGCAGAAAGGCCTCACGGGGTCTGCACACCAAAGCAAGAAGGAACACAATGCGGTCACTTCACGGCCCAATTTGCGAAATACTATAATGGGAAAGAACTGGTCAAGGACAGAGAGGATTTTCATGTAAGTTACCACTACATACACGTCAAATAACTTGATTTCTTTATTGCCGTAATTAGTTTATTAACAATTGTGAACAACACGTAACTATAAACCATACATTTTCACATGCCTGCAGCCCAGCAAGGTCGATGCCGAATGGAAAGCGGAGTACGTATACACACTCATATTCGGTAAAACCAACCAAATAAAGGACCATCAACTTCCTGGAAAACTCAAAGATTACAAACCAGAGACTACAAACCTTTTTTCACCCATGAAAGGTAATATAAATATTTTCATTTTTACCATCAGTCAACATTACTAGAGCTTCAAATATTTCTTTTAGAAACAATAGCCATAATTTTTTATCTGCTTTGACAGAGCGAGACGAAAAAAACCAGCATCAATCAGAAGCAGCAAGAAATACCCGCAACACCGGCATTCGTTTCTACACGTGGATAAGGCAAACGAGCTCTACAACATAGTCATGAGTGACACATGGCAGGATGAATTCAAAAGGTAACTTGGTTCCTTTTACACCTCAAATTAGTTAAAGTTAGGCAGCAATCACACAAATCAGAAAGGAAACTGGAAAGAACCTTAAATTCCTGTTTATCAGCTTACTTAGTTAATGACTTTCTCAACAAAAAATTCTTCTACTGCCCTATATGTAAGCAGAAAAGTAGTATTCTCGAGAGATCAACCACAGAGCAAATGCACAAATCTTACTGGATCAAAGCTAAAGGAAATATTTGGGCCTGCAAACAAGAAAAAACGTCAAGGAATGGAAAAGAAGGTGCTCGATGAGTTAGCAGAAGCATGGGAAAGCAGCAACCAAACTATACACAAAAGACATAGACTATTATTAGGCCCAAGCTTTGCAGAGGTAAATTTCAAAAAAAATCACAGTGATCATATAAACTCATCTTTTTTGAACTATTGTTTAATCTCTTGGTACCGATCTATTTTTTCTAACTCGTTTTTATCGTTTTTTATTTGTTGCCTGCAGCACATTCTGGGTTTAAAGGATAAAAGAAAATCTATGAAGAACTTCAGAGATGATTTCACACGAGAAAAGGATGTCCTGGTTCCTTTGTTCCTTAAGAAATGTCAACCAGAGAAGCTCAAAACAGCAAAAATGGTAATAGCGTTTTCCATACAACAAAATAAAAATAAGCATTTCAAACAGAATACTATATTCTAAATTCTCCTCTAACAATAAAACTTTTGTGCCACAGGTATTCATGCCATTTGAAAAGGAAGACCGATACACACTATTGGTGCTCGACAGATATAGAAGGAAGCTTCAAATCATCGAACCCGAAGAAACCTCTCTTGAAGAATTGAAGAAGCAAGAATACCTGAAAAATCAACGTGATCGACACGTGCATGATGGCAAACTAATTAAGCAGATTGCTAACATGGAAAACAACGAAGCCATCAAAGAAAAGGAGCATAACAAATACCACAACCATAAAGACAAACTGGTAAGAATTGTAAATAACGCCATCTTTCAGTTTTACAAATTACACTACATGTCTCTCTAAAACAAAAACAAAATGCAATTCCCAGGTTCCCAGGTTTAAAGAAGTATACGAAATATTACTGGGTGAAAAATTCGAAAAGGAAAGACTAGATGGGATGTTGAATTTTTACAGGGCGTTCCAAAGGTGAACAAAGGTGAAACCCCGTTTGCTGTTCTAAGGTTCGCGCATCTCTTTGATGGCAACCACTTCGTCGAAGAGATAGATAATTTTGACGTAAGTTTTCGCTTAAAACTCGCAATAAATCTGCTAGATATCATACAACTGCATGACCTAATACTGATGTGGTTTTTCTCCTTTTTTTTCACTGAACTTTTTATAGGATGGCACGGAACAATGGAAAGCACAACAACTGTGCAAGCTACTATTTAGCGATCAGAATACAATCGAACCCAGCGAAATGGGCGATGAGATTAGAAAGATCTACGACGACATCACGGAATAAAAAGTTGTTGATAAGCGAACGAGCCTAGCTCCATCGAAACATCAGAAGACGGTTTAACCGCACATCATACTGTAGTAATGAAGCAACAGACAATTTTTATTGATGTAGTTCCTTGATTCTTCAGTAACCAAGCATTCGAACACAAGCCGGTGCCCCTAGACACTTCGCAACTATCAATCCAGGCGGTTGATGACCATGCCCCATAAAGGCCCAAGTCCGTCCCTAGACATACGTGCGTCACGTCGACATGTCGTGACTCTACATACTACTCACGCGTGACCGCCGGTGACTTTGATGTTTCACAAACATTTCCCCCTTTTTGAAACCGTGTGCTACCGAATGCCACCAACCTACAGCATGAGTCTGGCGTGAGTACAAACGTGACTCTCTAAACGAGTATTCAAACAAATGCATGTGGTGCCACCCACTCGCGCCGTTAGAGACCTCACACCTGTGCATCCACAATGGTGCCTTCCTACCTCAGTATTAGCAAGCAAGCCTCTCCGACCACACCACCATGCATCCAGAGGGTTAAGGGCCAGTGATGCCTCTCAAAGCCCCACACCACTCCATGCCCGTGATGCCAGACACGCATGACTCTCTAGAGGCTTCACAACCGTGACTCCCTAACTGCGTATTCGGAAGCATGCCTCTGGTATCACACTTTTGAACATCCACAGGATTGATAGCTGTTCGCAACAACAAAAACCCCACTTCCGTGCCTCTTGGGTCTTCACCTCCGTGCCTTCCGTAACTGCATCCACGTGCCTAACGTGTCACGCCCCGCGATTCTTACATGGTCACGGTACCACGCCCATGTCTCTTCACAAACGTCACAACAGTGCATCTCTAACCGAGCATTCCAACACATGCCTCTGAGACCACACTATTGTGCACCCACAACGTTGATACCCGTGCACCAAGAAGTTGCAATCCCGTGCCTTGCGTACCTGGATCCAGGTGCCTCTCTCACATGACACTTGCCATGACTCTTACATGCCCCATGATGTCGCACAACCTTGACTCTGCACACTTCCAAACCGTGACCCTGTAACTATGTATTCGGAGCTCAACTCTGCTACTCCGTCCACGTGCCTCTGGCCCCTGTAGTAACACACGCCGGTGACTCTAGAGACTGCAAACATGTGCCTCTCTAACTGCGTATTCCGACCCATACCACTCCTTCCACTCCTCAAGAAGCCGCGCTTGTGTGCACAACTAAACTGTACTCAACGCAAAAAGAGTGCTTTGCATTTTGTTGTTTTTAGAGTAAAAAGCAACATTACTACTTCAAAATCACATGATTGCTGAATAAACATAGTACTTAGAAAGCTAAATAACTTGCTCAATCACATAAACAAACTACAACTTGACATAAGGAAACTTGTTTAACCTGATACAGATGACATTAGAAACGGCTTCGTTCTAACAGAAGTAAACTACGAACCTGATAAAATAGAAAGGACAAGCATAAACACAAGCAACTCCACGATCAGTTTTCTATGTTTTCGTCATCACTAGTATCCGTAGTAAGGATCGCCATAATTCTTCTCTGCCTCTTTTGCACTCTCCAGACCTTCTCTGATGTTTTCAATTCTCTTCCACGACTCGTAGGTGGCGTACGCATCTATCGCTGCATACTTAATGAGGTAATTTGGCAGTGGGCTGATCCCCCATAGTTTATGGTCTTCAACCCTATCAATCTTATCCTTCATCTGTTTGTAGAATGGGTGGATCATGCTCCCTACAACATCAGCCAAAGAGTGGTACCTCTTTCTTCCCTTGAAAGGAACTCTCCATTTGCGCTGGATGTCGATGTACTTGTCGGGGTTGATCTCCAAACCAGAACTTCGCAGCATCTCTTTGTCACCTTCAATACTGAAGCCGACAAAGGTGTAGAATCTATCCTCCTTCAGGAACGGGCGCAGACTCTTGGGCCTGCAGGGGGATGACACATTTAAGGTGGATCCATCAAGTATCGATCAAGTACATGCTTATATAGTACGTATAATTCATGGACGAAAAAATTTCAGAAACTGCTATGCAGAGTTCAAAAATAAAATACAAGCACAGCATGTTATTTTTATTTTTAGTATTTACACTTGAATCAATTACCTATCTACTTCTTAGCCACGTTAACACATCAATTCAAGAAACTGAACTACACTAGAACATGAAATATAGAAAATACACTAGAACAAAAAGTACGCTAGAACATCAAGTTCAGAAAATAATCTCGTACATCAAATCCATAAATTAATCTAGTGCATCAAATACATAAACTGATCTGGTGAGTCAAGTTCAAAATCTATTCTGCTGCATCTACTTCAGAAACTTCACTGATACATCAAGTCAATAAACCAATTTAATCAAATTTCAGGGTGAAAAGCTAATTAAACAGAAGCATGGAGAGGTTGAAACTGTAGGATGGTTCACCATTTTGTTGCCGCGGTGATGTGATATACCAAACAGAGTTCCTCCACGCATAACTGTAGAACTGCTGCCCTCCGCGGAGGTTCGTCCTCCCTGGTATACTCGACATCAACGCCGATGTACTGAGGGTACAAGCCGCAGACCCTCTTCAGGATCCTGCTGATCATCTTGTCGGCTTCCTCAGGATTGCTGGTGCATACGACATCCAGCTTTTCCTTGCCGTGGATGTCAACCTCCTTGAGGTGCACTTTGTAGTCGTGCTTCTGACCGGGGACCTGAACGTCGTCGACCTCTGTGCTCTGGTCGGACGTCTCACCACGGGGACGCTTGGCAGATGGTTCCTCCGCCATTACGCTCCTCCAGCGATGGCCGCCTTGACACAGAGATTGTGAGGAGATGCTAGTTGAGATGGAACGGCAATAGTGTTTTCAGAATTGAGCGGCTTGGAAGCGCAGTTACCCTTTTGTGCCAAGGTATGGGTCGTGGAGGAGGCGGTTGGAGGCGGCCTCGTCGTGGTAGTGAGGGCGGAAGACATGCGCTCGTCGTTGCTGTGCGTCGAGGCAACCGCCGAGTGGCAGTGCTCGCGGTTGCCGGGAAAAAGCAACCGTCAAATCGTCCGATTAAGCACGTAACAAATGTTATTGCTCGCACCTTTCCCGACGCACGCCGCTACTACCACACGACCAATGTTGCACAGACTTCACACATGTGGACCCACAACCGATACTCTTTGTGTACTATTCGCACAAATGCCTCTACTACCAAACTTCCTGACGCATCACTCTCACGTGCCCGTGGCGACACACGCTCGTAACTCTAAAGACTTCACAACCGTGACTCTCTGAGTATGTCTTCAGATGCATGCCCCTGCCACCACACATTTGTGCATCCACAGAGTTGATACCAGTGCCTCTAAAATTCCAACGTCGGTGCCTGTAGAGCCTGGTGTTCCGTGCCTCACACGTCTATTAAGATGCTATAGCGAACAAAAAAAAGCCAGGCGACACGAATCTTGATACTAAAATCAGACCGTCGAAGATTACAGACGGTTCCATCATTTCCATCTCTCCCACCTCCACCACTCTCTTCCTTCCTCTCTTCCACAGCAAAATCTCGAAACATTCCACACTCACACAAGGTCTCCTCCTAGGTTCAGTACACGGGCCCAAATTCCAAGTAGAGTTCCCCTCGCAAAACAACCGCCACCACGCTTCACCAACCACCCTCCCACTTCGAGATACACACCGTCAAACGGTGCGCCCAACAACACAAAGTACCCACCCGACGGCGACGAAGCAAGGACTTCAACACCACCGGCGAAAATCACAACAACAAAAAATGAACAGACAGAATAGACCGATGGAAGCGAGAAGCCGAACACAAGCAATCGAATGTAAATAACAATCTATCCCATTGCATTCCATTTCCAGGGACAACAACCCTAGCCACCACAAAAAGCCGAGTTTTGCACTATCCAAAATCAACTTGTCTAAAAAATCGAAGTAATGTACACACGACATTTAATAGAAACGCTGCTGCTCCCCGCTACGGAATTTTCACCACACGATATGTGCTTAAAAGTACTACACCTGCCACATCACTAACTATAATACCTCAAACGATTCAAATACTGTGAGCATACTGAGAGCTCAAACTTGGTAATTACACCAGATTTTCTCTGCCCGTTGTCCCTTGATTGTAACTATTTTCAAGTTAAGTGCCTCGTGTCCGTCACAGCAGTGTTTTACTTCAGTGCCTCCTGTACCAGAATCCGTGCCTCCTGTACATTCAAAGCCCTGCCTCATGTGCGTACATCCACGTGCCTCGCATGACACTTTTCGTGACTCCTACGGAGCCCGTCGTGCCACACCCACGTCACTTCACAACCGTGGTTCTCTAACCGATTAGTCGGACCCATGCCTCTGCCGACACACTTTTGTGCATCCATAGAGTGCACACCCGTGACTTGAGAAAACACACGTACGTGCCTGTTGTGGATTCACCTTTTCTGCCTTCCGTGACTGAACCAACGTGCCTCACGTGCCTAACGAAACATGCGCCATGACTCTTACATGGTCCCACTGCCACGCCCGCGTCACTCCCGAGACTTCACAGCCATGCCTCTTTAACCGAGCATTCTAACACATGCCTCTCCCAACGCACTCTTGTACTACATCCACAGGGTTGATACCCGTGCCTCGAGAAGCAGCATGTCCGTGCCTGTGTTGGCTTCATTTCCGTGCCTCCTATGCTTACATCCACATGCCTGTAGAACCTGCACTTCCGTGCCTCGTGTGCCTGCATCCACATTCCTGAAGAGAGGCTCCACTTCAGCACTACCACGTGACTTAGCAAACGTGCTACCTTCATTTCTGTGCCTACACGTACATGCACCCACGTGCCTCACGTGTCACTCGCCCAGACTCTTACGTGCCCCGTAATGCCACACCCACGTGACTTCACGAACGTGGTTCTGTAACCGAGTAGTCGGACTCATGCCTCTGTCGTCATACGTTTGTGCATCCAGAGAGTGCACACCCGTGACTTGAGAAAACACACGTACGTGCCTGTTTTGGATTCACCTTTTCTACCTTCCATGCCTGAACCAACGCGCCTAACGAAACATGCGTCGTGACTCTTACATGGTCCCACTGCCACGCCCGCGTCGCTCCCGAGACTTCACAACCATGCCTCTTTAACCGAGCATTCTAACACATGCCTCTCCCAACGCACTCTTGTACTACATCCATAGGGTTGATACCCGTGCCTCGAGAAGCAGCATGTCCGTGCCTGTGTTGGCTTCATTTCTGTGCCTCCGCTGCTTACATCCACGCGCCTCACACGACACTGGCCTCCTGTGCCTGCGTCAACGTGCATGTAGAACCTGCACTTCAGTGCCTCGTGTGCCTACATCCAAATGCCTGTAGAAAGGCTCCACTTCAGCACTACCACGTGACTTCACAAACGTGGTGCCTTCATTTCTGTGCTTACACGTACATGCACCCATGTGCCTCACGTGTCACTCGCCCAGACTCTTACGTGCCCCGTAATGCCACACCCACGTGACTTCACGAACGTGGTTCTGTAACCGAGTAGTCGGACCCATGCCTCTGCCGCCACACGTTTGTGCATCCAGAGAGTGCACACCCGTGACTTGAGAAAACACACGTACGTGCCTGTTGTGGATTCACCTTTTCTGCCTTCCATGCCTGAACCAACGTGCCTTTGTTGCTCCCGAGACTTCACAACCATGCCTCTTTAACCGATCATTCTAACACATGCCTCTCCCAACGCACTCTTGTACTACATCCACAGGGTTGATATCCGTGCCTCGAGAAGCAGCATGTCCGTGCCTGTGTTGGCTTCATTTCCGTGCCTCCGCTTCTTACATCCACGCGCCTCACACGACACTGGCCTCCTGTGCCTGCGTCAACGTGCCTGTAGAACCTGCACTTCCGTGCCTCGTGTGCCTGCATCCACATGCATGTAGAAACGATCCACTTCAGCACTACCACGTGACTTCGCAAACATGATGCCTTCATTTCTGTGCCTACACGTACATGCACCCACATGCCTCACGTGTCACTCGCCCAGACTCTTACGTGCCCCGTAATGCCACAACACGTGACTTCGCGAACATGGTTCTGTAACCGAGTAGTCGGACCCATGCCTCTGCCGCCATACGTTTGTGCATCCAGAGAGTGCACACCCGTGACTTGACAAAACACACGTACGTGCCTGTTTTGGATTCACCTTTTCTGCCTTCCATGCCTGAACCAACGTGCCTAATTTGTCGCTCCCGAGACTTCACAACCATGCCTCTTTAACCGAGCATTTTAACACATGCCTCTCCCAACGAACTCTTGTACTACATCCACAGGGTTGATATCCGTGCCTCGAGAAGCAGCATGTCCGTGCCTGTGTTGGCTTCATTTCCGTGCCTCCGCTGCTTACATCCACGCGCCTCACACGACACTGGCCTCCTGCGCCTGCGCCAACTTGCCTGTAGAACCTGCACTTCCGTGCCTCGTGTGTCTGCATCCACATGCCTGTAGAAAGGCTCCACTTCAGCACTACCACGTGACTTCGCAAACATGATGCTTCATTTCTGTGCCTACACGTACATGCACCCACGTGCCTCATGTGTCACTCGCCCAGACTCTTACGTGCCCCGTAATGCCACACCCACGTGACTTCGCGAACGTGGTTCTGTAACCGAGTAGTCGGACCCATGCCTCTGCCGCCATATGTTTGTGCATCCAGAGAGTGCACACCCATGACTTGAGAAGACACACGTACGTGCCTGTTTTGGATTCACCTTTTCTGCCTTCCGTGCCTGAACCAACGTGCCTCACGTGCCTAACGAAACATGCGTCGTGACTCTTACATGGTCCCACTGCCACGCCCGCGTCGCTCCTGAAACTTCACAACCATGCCTCTTTAACCGAGCATTCTAACACATGCCTCTGCCACCGCACTCTTGTACTACATCCACAGGGTTGATACCCGTGCCTCGAGAAGCAGCATGTCCATGCCTGTGTTAGCTGCATTTTCGTGCCTCCGGTTCTTACATCCACGTGCCTCACGCGACACTGGCCTGTCCCGTGGTTCTCTAACTGCCTGTAGAACCCACACTTCCGTGCCTCCTGTGCTTCCCTCTGGAAGTGCCTGTAGAACTTGCACTTTCGTGCCTCCTGTGCCTACATCCACGTGCCTGTAGAACCTGCACTTATGTGCCTCGTGTGCCTGCATCCACATGCCTGTAGAGAGGCTCCACTTCAGCACTAACAGTATCAACACTAAAAAAAATTACTGTAGCACACAAAAAAACCCAAGCCAAGCATAACGAATCTTGATGCCCAAACGGACGGTTGAAGATTAGAGACGGTTCGATGGTTTCCATCTCTCCCTCCCTCTTCTACTAGCTTGCTTCCCCTTCCGCAAAGTAAATCTCGAAACCTTCATCACTCCCGCACGCTCTCCTCCTTCCTTCTGCACACAAACACAAACTCGAAATCGAGTTCGCGTCACCGGACAACCGCCACCGCGTTCGCCAACCACACTCAAATCCGACATACAAACAGCCACACTCTGCCCGCGACAACACCAATAACTCCGCCGGCTGCGGCGACCGACGGCGAGGACTTCAACAGCGGCGGCGGAAATCGCAACAAAAAAGGAGCAACAACACAATAAGCCGATGGAAGGGAAGAACACCGCGCAAGTAATTGAAGGTAATTATCATTCTATCCCACTCCATTCCACCGGGTAGATCGTATTGATTTTTCCACTTCCAGGAACAGCAACCCTAGCCACCGCTACGAAGGAGTTCTCTAATAACCTAAATAAATTTGCCTAACAAATTGAACTAGCGCAGAGATGAGATTTAATAGAAATGCTACTGCTCTCCGCCCTGGGATTTTCGCCATACGATTTGTGCTCAAAGGTAAAAAGACTTGAAACATCAGTAACTAGAATACGTCGATAGATCCAAACCCCGCAAGCATCCTGAGAGGCCAAAACTGATAACTGTATGAGATTTTCTACATCCCTTGTCCCGTCAATGTAACCGTTTTTCAAATTAAGTGCCTCTGGTGTGAAATACCGTGAACAAAGAATAGGTGTACCCTGTGCTTCTAGGGTAAAACAACCCGTGCCTCTCTAATCATGCAAATTTGTTTTCACACCACGCAGGTTTTTTTCCTGTGACACTCGACTCTGCTTCTAACACCTGCCCATTTTTTATGCAGCAATGACAAATCCTCACGAAGAAGCTAAAACGCAGCAAAATACTGACGAAGACCCTGCTGAAGAGCATGCAATCCAGCAAGCTCCTGTCAAAGGTTTGAGCAAAAATTCTCCACTGTCCATCTACAAAAAAAAATATTGAGATATTAATAACTTAACTGCTATCCTTGACAACAATAACTTGACTATGTCTATAAATAAAACTACCTGCCACTTTTTATATATTTCTTTATAGAAAACATTAAAAATGTTCGCACACTATCTTATTTTTAATTCAAAAACAGTTTAACTTACCCAATAAATCTTGAACTATCATTGATGATATTCCTCCAATTATGAAATATCATCTGCAGAGTGCATTTTTGTCTCCGAAAATGCTTCACCCTAACTTCACTACCCCAGCTGCACTCATAACCATAATTAATATTTTCTTCCATCCCCTGATTAGCTCAATCGGTAACAATAGTAATAACCTATCTTAACCCAAGAAAATAAAACTAAAAATCCCCTTTGGGAGTTTCACATTCCTTATGCATAATCATGGAAGATATATATTTTAAATGTGTATCAACTATTTTCGGACAAAAAGAACATCCTTTTTTGTTACCTGGTCATTATATAGAACATGAAGACTGTGATATTCAAAGCGCAGAAACAGGCAGCATGTCTCCTCATTCATCAGAAAAGGACACGGAACAAAACATGAGGAACAAACCACCTGCGGAAGAAATGATAACTTACACCAGGCTCAACAGGAATAAACATCTAGCAACAAGCAAAAAAAAGAGGAAATCAGATACAAGCACTGTTTTTACTCCTGGAGCAAAAAGGCAAAAGCAAAAGGACAATGCTGAAAACATCATCGACACTAGTACATTGCAGCATCAGCCATTACCTCTAATGGTACTCCCGCCAAAAGCACCAACCGCCACGAAGAAACAAGGTGAACGCAAGAAGAAAAACAAATGACAAAGGGTAGAAAAAGAACAAGACGATACCAACAGCAAGGGTTTAGACACCAATGATGACGACGATGACAGGGAACATGATGCAGATTTCATTCCTATAGACGGCGATGATGCCGAAGAGCATGACAGCGGCGCAGAACATGACGACGATGTAAAAACACACTTATGTACTAATTTTGAATACCACTATTCAGCACTCGGGATCTAACGTTCCTTTCTAACGAAACCCTTTCTTTTTGTCTTCTGAAACAAAACAAATCAGGACAGAAGGACAGAAAGAGGAGAAAGACAAGCGGAAAAGAATTGGCAGCACCAACAGTTGACGAAGAACAGCAAGAAACAAACGAAGAGAAATGCCAAATCAAGGCAGGGGCAGCATTCGCTCATGTCAAGAAAGCATGGAATTTACTTAAAGACCGTCACAAGCAAGATATTAGGACGGCAGGATTTGGCAGCATAGAGAACTGCAAAATAACGGGCTCCATCTGCAGACCACTTGCAGCACACATCTACGACAACCTGGACACAGAAAGCATGACAATCACCTTCGGTGATGGTACCGAAAACAAGAAAATCAAGATTACCAAGGAAGTTATACACAAGGTGTTTGGATACCCAAACGGCACGGAAAAGTCAGCACCAAGGCCAGCGAAGAGCCCAACTTCAATGAAAGAACTGATGTCAGACCTTGGCTTCAAACATACAAATTTCAAGCCAAAAGAACTGTTCAGGGAGCTAAAAATATTGGTGGAACTAGATGACGAACAGTCAAACAGGAAATCAGTTAAAATATTTTTTCTTATTTTTTTCCACAACGTTGTCTACGGGTCAAGCACCGCTATCTTCGCCCGACAAGCTATAATGGTAGAGGACATGGACTATCCAGAGATGGCAAAGATGGATTTCTGCGAGGTAATCGTCGAATGTATTAAGGAAGGAGCCAAGGTATGGCAGAAACACAGAAATTTGCCTCAGGAAGAAAAGAACAAAAAGCATGTCAATGGTTTGGCACAGGGGCCAGTAATCATGTACCTCGACTCCCTGCTGCTGCCAACCGACACAAAAGAAATGTGGAAGATTGCAAAGACAATGGACAAGACCTCATTACCACAAGCAAACCATCTCAAAGAGAGTGACCTAGCGAAAATAGCTAGAGAAGACATGAAAAGGGACGGAAAAGCATGACCAGATGACTATGAATTTGGCAAAATACAGGTATAGCCATATTGTACATAAATCAGTCCTTCCCTTTTTTAAAACGGTTTCCATTCTAATCAACTACATTACACCAAAACGATGCAGACATGGAAAGGAACAGCAGAGAGGATCTTCTATGCCAACACAGCATCAACTTCGTCTTCAATTCACCAGATAGCAGTAGAACATCGCAAACAACAGCAACACCAGAACACGACCAAACTGCTACCACCTCCACCCAAACGCCGGCGCGAACCACGTGTCGGCACCAGTCGAAGCAGGGAACCAAACAAAAGCATCAGCACAGGAGCACAAGAAAGATTCCAAAGGATAAACAAATTGTTGGAAAAAGTACTCCATGAAGCAGAACAGATACCCGCAGTAATCACCAGGGCTGAACACCAATGCAACAAAGAAAAGTTATTGGATGAAAAAAACAAGAACCTAGTCGTGCAACAAACAATTGCCCTGATGGATTCATTAGAACAACTCAGACAATTTTAGGACATAGTTTGCACAAGGTACCTGACAGACAACGCGACCCTGCAGACACTAGAGCAAGCAGATCCAGCAGCCTCAAGTAGACTAGCCGATGCCAACCGCACAAATGAAATCGTAGCCACAACAGAACCAAGAGAAAGGAGAAAAAAAGAAAGAAGAAGAAGACGAAGAGAGGAAGAGAAGAACAAAATCAAGGGACATAGGCATTGACAAGAACAAGATAAAGCGGCAAAAACAGGTAAGTAAATAGTAATGCATGGTGACATACGCACCCTAAAGCAAACCCCTGTTTTCATACCTCAACTGAAAAGAACTGCCTCAATGCTTTCAGGAACGTACCAATAGCACGCCAGGCCAAGATGAACTCCAACAGCAAGATGGTGTCAACAACCCCAAAAACACAAATGAACGGAACAAACAAAGCAACCTCACAACAGACAATGCTACAACAACAACTACCCCAACACAAGCACAAGATACGATCAACGTCAGAACCTGTGAAGAGGTCAGTATGAACATCCATTTTTCCTTTCAAAACTGGATAGAGTTATAAGTTAACTGACAAACCTCCAACAAAATATAGCGGCTGAAGAACAATCAAGTCAGCAGCCCCGCCAACCAAATGCAAGACGCTAACCCACAATCAACCGTTAGCATAACAAACGACAAAGAAGAAGAAAACAACGAGGAGGAGGTAAACTTCCATACCCACTATTACCCACACCGAAAGCTCATAAATGGCAGGAATGAAAGTGAACCGCAAACTCATATTGTTTGATCTCCAGGTATCACAAGCACTGCAAGACCAAGAGACAACCCGTGTTGAAATTCAACCCCATAGTGAACCTCAAACAGACGAAGGCGTCACAGAACAGGAACTTTGTGTACAAGAGATTTCCAGCGCCACAACATTGCAGATCACCATCACGAGTACAAAGGAGAAAGCGCAAGACATCCCAGCCGATGAGAAACAAGAGACTGTTATACCTGACAAAGAAACAGTAGATGCAGGCACAAATAACCCAGTCATCAACACGGAGGTAAAAATTCAACAACAACAACCACTTTTCAAAATATTTTTATGATGTCTGAACTACCTAATACACCCCGCCATGGCAATACAAAGATTATAAGGGATGTCTCACCCTTTTCTTTGAATAAATGCAGGAAACAAACGAGTACGCTGATCTCGAAGATCAAGAACTTCAAACAACAACATCTGAAGAGGTGAGGTTACAAAGCTCAGACACAAATGAAGTTCAATCTATAATTTCAATTTTTATTAAACAAGAAGAGGAAGCATGCAAAAGCACTGGCATAGACATTCAACAAGAAAAACTAGAGGACAACACGAGACAAGGAGAAGCCGTAGTACAAGCAGTAGACAGTCCTGCAACTCCAGAGATAGAGGTCTTATAAAAAAATTGTAACTGAACAGTCAGAATTGCACCCATTTCTTAAATATTTTTTGTGTTGGTGCAGGCACAAGAAGCTCAAGAAACCATCAACAATCAAGACCATCAAACACAACCAGAGGAGCCCAATGAACAACCCGAACATGTTCTTCAAACGATAGACAATAATGCCACTGAAGACCAAGCCACAAAAAAATCACTCACCAAACAACAGGTACCAGAGACAGGGGCAGCGTCAATGACTGAAAAGGTAAACTTACGAAACTTGCAACTATGAAATTATAAAATTGCTGCGTGCACAGTCAAATAAACTCAAACCTACCACATTTGTATTCAGGCCAATGGACTCTCACTTTGCCGCCTCTATGTTTGAACAGCTGCAAGAAAAAAACAAGGTCAGTGATGATGAACAGCAAAATAAAGAGCAAGAGAAGGACCCAAAACCACCACTGAACGAAAAATCAGCAGTAACAACAACAAATACAGAGGTGAAAACACATAAAACCTCTTCATGAACTTATAGTTCAAAAACACGCATTTGATATTTCACTACTTTCCTGCATCGCAGAGAGAGGAGACCAATGAGCAAAAGGAGGACACTGAAGAAGGGCAACATGTTCTTCAAAAGGCAGTCATCAACGTAACAGAAGACCAAGCCCCAAAATATTCACTCACCGAAAAACACGCAGCAGAGAGGGTAGCAGCAACAACGACTGAAAAGGTAAAGTTACATACGTTGATCCTATCAAAGTATAAAATAGCTATGTGGAACTTCGAATGCACTGCCACTTAGCCACCTGTGTGTTTCAAAAGCTACAAGACAAAAATGACGGCAGCGGCGATGAACTACAAAAGAAAGAAGAAGAAGATGCCCAAAAACCTCCACTCTACGAAGAACAAGCACAACATTCAGCAGCAACGATTGAGGAGGTAAAGTTACATAAGCTGATTCTACGAAAATATAAAATCGTTCCATGAGAATTAAAATGCACTCAAAGTTAGCCACCTTTATGATTGAACAGCTGCAAGACAAAAACCAGACAGTGACAATGAACACCAAAACAAAGAACAAGAGGATACCCAAGAAACTACACTCGACAAAGAACGGGTGGAACAGTCAGCATCACCAACGACAGCTCAACAGGTGAAGTTGCACAAAATATTTCCACAAAATTACACGACTTAATCACAATCAAAATAGCTCAAACAACGCACCAAACGCTTCGCTATTTTCCCATAACAGCTGCTATAATTAAAATAAAGTAGCAAGTTAAATTATTTCAATGCTTTTTCAATGATAACGCAGAAACATGAAGAAGGCGACCACGGAGATACAAGCAATGAAGCAGACACACACATTGTTCGAGAGAAAGAAGCAAAAACCATCGAAGAAAACCCTACACCATCGTACGATGCCAATTCCCCTGGCAGAGAGGTCAGTGCCAACCAGGTCGAGACTGAAAAACAAGACGGAAAAGACCACCAGCAAGACACGACGGTTGACAAGGAAAAACATGATGCTAAAAAAGACACAAACGACTCAAATGAGGATGCAGCAAAAACTGAACAAAAGGGTACAATGCAAAAAGAAGAACATAACATGCCGCAAGAAGCAGAAGGAGAACAAGAAAGGAACAACACTGGACAGGACATATCTTCTAGCATCGAAGCAGGCAAGACAATAGAAACTTAATTTCTATCTTGTGATCTTGTGACTTGGGATTATTTACATTAAATTCAAAATAACCGCAGGCACAATGGAGAAAGGGGACAAAGATAGTGATTCCGTGAACAAAGCCATCGAAAACCTGTACAACGCTGTATGCAAGCCATGGACACAGAGAGAAATGTAAGTTCATGCAACTAACACAAAACACATTATTACACATGATCATTTTTGACTGTATCATGTGTAAACTAAAACATTTTTTTAAATATACTTTGCAGGGATGAGCTTTTCATTACAACGAACAAGTTTGATGTCAATCTAGGCCATGTCGCCGAAAGCTTCAAGGTCGGTAAATCAGTACGCACCAAAGCAATCGAGCCCATGCTAACAATCTTGAGAAAACAACTAAATGGCACAGGGAGAAAGATTCTGTCGTTAAGCAACACTGTAAGTAAAGATCACGGCAAAAGAATCAAGTTTAAAACAATATATATGACAGATAAACTTCCCCTATAACTGAACTTACAAATTCCCTTTTTGTATCTGTGACAAAACAAGCAGCACTCGATAAAGGAAGCTGACGACGAAGATCCAATGTGCTACAGAAATAATGATCAAGAGCACATTAGAAAAACATTACTACCTGCCAGGCTTAGATCATTTTTCAACATGCAAGAAGAAGAAAAACTTCAAGATTATAACATGGTAAGCAGATCAGCTTGCGTGTATATTATGCAAAAGTTCTCATTTTATTTTATGTTTCTAAATATAAGAAGATTTCCAAATATTTTCTTTTTATTTTTTGTTTTGCAGTTCCTTCTACCATGTTCGTTGCACGGGTTTGAGCAAGACGAAAATACAAGTCATTACTTCACCATTACAGTTAACATGCAAAAACAGCGCTTTGAACTCCTTGACTCTTCAACTGTATATCCAGGCACAATAGAATTCTTTAACAATGTAACCAGCAAATTAATGAAAATATGGAAGCACGTAAGCACAGAGCTACAGCTTTCACAAAAAAGCATCGACCATTTCAAAAGGGTCAAACTGCAGGTGCCACTTCAAGGAGAAGACACGTAAGCACTTCCAACATTTCACTTCTTTCTTTTTTTCAATGCAAGATTCACTACTACAATTACTGAAATAATCTTGTTCTTTCGTCTTTTCAATGCAACAATTACCACTACCATTGCTCCAACACTTCTCTTCTTTCCGTTTGTTGAATGCAACAATCTTACTAGTACCATTCCTCTACATGCAGAATGGACTGCGCATTCTATATGTACATGAACCTGAAGCACTACTCCAATGATGGAACAGCAGCAACCTTAGAGCCAGAACAAGTACCGGAGTTGAGGAAAAAAATTCTATATCAACTAATCAGTCAACACAGAGGGAATACCAAACTGTCATTAATCAAGTGTACAACAGGTTAGTCTTTTCAGAAACTAATCCTTACAATTTTGTCACACTAGAAGAAGTAATATTCTTTTTTTAATTATTATTTTTTGATTCTAACAGATATGCTGAAGTATGAAGTCGATATGGGAGACAAAGAAATGCAACAGACAGAATATTGCGTACTAGAAGAGTTTCCGCCAAATCCCGAGCCAAAAGAACATATTATGCATGCGACAACCACAAAAGAGCATGAAGTTATTGATATCCAGTAAACACAAAGAGGTTATGGATGTCAGCAGACACGCCGTCGCCCAAGAATCTTGCACAGACCACGAAGAAAAGGATCCACCAGTAGAACCAGATCAACCACCACCAGACGACAAGATACCACACCATGCTGAAGAGCAAACGGACGAGCAAAATATCAACAGCAATACCCCGAGCACAAAGCAACTTGAACAAACAGGCACTGATTTAAAAGAGGATGGCACAAGCAACGATGTACCAAATACACAAGAACAGGTTTCCGAGCAGAAGAAACAACCTGTTCTTCTTCAAGAAGAAACAGGCTCGACAAGCAATCAGCAAGGCACCTCCAGCACCATCTCTCTAGAGTTCCTAAAACCCAAAACAATGGAAAAGCACGACGAAGTTGATGAATTTCTTTCAAGCCTTAACCCGCTCCAACTAGAGGAATACAACGAGCATGTAAAGATGGGCGTTGGATTCGATGTAATCAAAACATGGCTGAATGACCATGAAAGCTATGAATTCAACAAAGATCCCACACCGTATCTGACAATCTTGCAGCAAGAATCAGGAGAACATTCAATGCCTCAATCATCTGAGAACAGCTCAGACAAGAAAATCTCGGTCAAGAAGAGACCGGTAAAGCCTTCAAGAAAGCTGCATGGAAAAATTCCTACTTTTGTCCGAGGAGATTTCAAATTTATGAACAAAGCCAGAGCACTTCATGAATACCTATTCAGCAAAGAAGGACATGACGAATGCGGAGAGTAAGTACTTTCTCTTGTCACAACAAAAAAACAAAGAAATGTTGCCCCTTTTAAAACCAACCTAACTAATGTATAAATTTTTTCTGCTTGCAGTCTAAACATATATATTAGCTCGAAGCGACCCGATTGGATTACAGGAAAAACAAATGATGGAACAGCTACGGAAAGGAGATCATGGACAGATGGAGGGATCCATCGCAAACGCATTGTTCGAAGAATGGACAGTGCAGCAACAATACAACACAACCGATAAAGCCATACTTCCCGCAGATTTTGCAAACGTATGAAGTCCAATTTGACAAAAAAAACACTTGCATCATTTCAGTGATTACAAAGATTGTACTAAAAAGTAGGAAAAAAATTGGCTGCAGATCGTGCTCGGTGTTAAAATTGGAGAAAAAGGAGGACTAGCAGAATTCAATGAGGACGAAGCATTGAAATAGTTTGCACCCCTTGTAACAGGGAAGGAACTTTTAAAGAAAATGCTGGTAAGTTAACAGAAATATACAAACATAATTCATTTTTCCTACAGATTGCACATTTACATGTCATTTAATTCTCCTGACAAGAATGAACTTTAACTCACTTTGTCTCCAAACACCGCAGATTATGATACCTCGCAACACAGCTAAACACTACACACTGTACGTGCTCATCAAGTACACGAGCTCCATCGACATACTTGACTCACTGAATTACAGAGACGGAGACGGAAAGAATACATGGAAAACACACCATAAGGATCACCCAGAACTGGTACGTCAATTCAACCTTGTTTTCTAATTGGTTTTCCAATTCCTGCATTCCCTTGTTTAATGCCAAAACCCAACAATAACACCAAACCGTAATCACAGATTAAAAGGATGCACGCACTCATGAAGAAGCATTACGGTGAAGCGAAGCTACGAGCCAACGGCGAACCGAACTGGTCGAGGATAGCAGAAACACCTAACAGAGTTTGCGTGCCAAAACAGCAGGGTACCCAATGCGGACACTTCATGGTTCAATTTAAAAAATACTGGAATGGCATTGATCTCATAAAAGATGATGAGGATTTCGATGTAAGTGAATAGTACGAGAGCAACAATTTTAATTTTTACAAGCAGCACTACTTGAATACTTCAATTATCTCATGAAAGAAAAATAAAAGAATATCCAATGACCTCCATGCAGCAAAGCAACGTAGATGCCGAGTGGAAACCAGAGTTCCTTTTTACAGCCATATTTGGTGAAACAAACCAAGTAAAGTGCGAGAAACTACCTGGAAGAATCAAAGAATTCAAACCAGAAACTTCAAAGTTCTTTTCCACCAACAAAGGTAATAAAATCATTTCTACTTATCTTTTTTTGTAATAACCTACCCATCCCACGGTTCACCAATGTCTTTCGTATCACAAGAGCTTACATATTACATATCTGCTTCCGCTGACAGAAACAGATGAAACTAAAAGGGAAAAAAGACGAAGCACCAGTTCATACCCAAAACATTCTCATTGCTTCCAACACACAACGGAGGCGTCCGACCTCTTCCATCTAGTCATGAGCGACAGCTGGCAGGAAGAATACAAAAAGTGAGTTATTTTCTATTCCACCTCAAAAATAGTTGGACAGAGGCCAAAAATAATGTAAAAATCTGTCTCTCACTGACCGTGACCTCCAAAATTATTTAATCTCCCTGTCGCAGCAAAACTATATTTAGGCGCATCCGCAGGGATAGTGAAAGCACGCAACTTACTGGAGCCCAACTGAAGGCAGTATTTGGTCCAAGACCAGCACAGACGAACATACCGCATCATATGGAAAAGAGGGTCCTCGATGACATAGCAAAAATCTGGGAAAGCAGACAAGATTCAAAACAGAGTGACAGAGTAATATTAGGCCCAAACTTTCCAGAGGTAAACTTTTAAAAAGCAAAATCTTGTCTATATTGCAACACCTACTCTTTTTATATTGTTACACAGCTCTTTTTTCTAACAGTTTTTTCATCGTAATTATTGTTTGCAGCATATATTGGATTTAAAGGAACACAAAACTACTATTAAAAATTTTAAAAATGAATTGCAAAAAAGAAAGAATCAGCTGGTTCCCATGTATCTCAAGGAAAATCAACGGAAAAAGCTCTCAACAGCAAACATGGTAACAACCCTTTCCTCCATGACAAAATCTCAAAATATGCGTTCTGTTAAATTACTTTATATTAAACTGTCATCTAAGCAACAAGTATTTTGTACGCAGATATTCGTTCCAATGGAGAAGCATGACCGCTATGTACTATATGTGCTGGACAAATACAAACACAAAGTTCACATTATTGATCCTCGAGAAACGACTCCAGAGGAATTTGAGAAAGAAAAGATAGACGTGGATAAATTGGATCTAAAAGAAGCATCTCGAGTTTTTCAGGAAAATGAAGATGCTAAAAAAGAAAGAGAAAGACAGTTTCAGGAATATCATGTTCATAAGTCGGCAATCGTAAGCATTTATACATAACAATTTTTTCAGTTTTACAAGTTGCAATATTAAAACAATTAATTACAAAATGCAATATTCCCAGGTACCTAGGTTTAAAGAAGTCTTCAACACCATACTAGGACAAACAATGAATGCCAAGGGTACAAGATGGCAGATTCATACCGTGCAAGATGTTCCGGTGGTAGAAAAGGGAGAATCAACATTTGTTGTTTTAAAGCTTGCATTCCTCTACAATGGTGAAAAGTTTGTCGAAGACCTGGAAGATTTGACAGTAAGTTTATATAGATTTACTTATAAACAACTTATATGCACAAACTCTAATAATATACTTCCCTTCTCGGCAAAATTTCACAGGATGAGGGAGAAGACTGGAGGGCAGAGGCAATGTACATTCTCTTAAGTAGCGAGATGAATCAAGTCAAAGCTAGTGAAATGAGTGACGAGATTAGCAAGATCTTGAGCAAAATGAAGACTAAAACTTTTGATTTAGCCCGCGAGGCTAATTCTATCTAGACGTGACAAAAAAGCTTATCAATAACTCACATTTCTATGTAATGTAGTTAGAAATTGCGTGTACATGTTGAAAAGATAACTATTTCGACAACAGTGCCTCTTACATCATCAGAGAGTGCCAGTAAACTATAAACAACAATGTCTCTTCTTATTTGTACGACAGCAGTGACTCCCAAAACGAACCCTTACGCGTAACTCTGGAAACCACCCTCCCGTGCCTCAAGAGGCGACATGGCCTTGTGCCACCAAACCCTGGGTCACCATGCCTCCGGGCAATATCCACACACACATACCCTTACGCGTGACTCTGGAGACCACCCTCCCGTGCCTCCAGAGGTGACATGGCCTTGTGCCACCAAAGCCTGGGTCACCATGCATCCGGGCAATATCCACACACAAATACCAAGAACGCCTCAACCGTGGCTAGCTCCTACGCACACGTGACTTCACATGCTTCAAACCCGTGCCTCTGGAGGCAACATACCAATGACTTCACATGCTTCAAACCCATGCCTCCGGAGGCAACATACCAATGCCTTCGTAGTATACACACATATGAATGCACGCAGAAACCTAGTTCATAAGCAGACGTGACTGCACATGCTTCAAACCCGTGCCTTTCGAAATAAAGCAGCTTGCCTTTTGCACAACCTGCTATATAAAAATTAAACAAGCAGGTTCCCTCGCGCCGGAGGCGCCGTGCCACACCACGACGTACAACGCGCCGCACGAACCAGCACGCCGCACGACCAACACACACTTCGACCTATGCCCCCCCTTAAAGATGTTTACGAAAATTGAACGAGCTGAAGGCGAGCCGGAGGTTCCCTCGCGCCGGAGGCGCCGTGCAACACCACGACGTACAACGCGCCACACGAACCAGCACGCCGCACGACCAACACACACTTCG
>NC_057805.1:482826405-482848115 GCF_018294505.1 Triticum aestivum
GGAGGTTCCCTCACGCTGGAGGCGCCGTGCCACACCACGACGTACAATGGGCCGCACGAACCAGCACGCCGCACGACCAACACACACTTCGACCTATGCCCCCCCTTCAAGATGTTTATGAAAATTGAACGAGCCGGAGGTTCCCTCACGCCGGAGGCGCCGTGCCACACCACGACGTACAACGGGCCGCACGAACCAGCACGCCGCACGACGAACACACACTTCGACCTATGCCCCTCCTTCAAGATGTTTATGAAAATTGAACGAGCCGAAGGCAAGCCGGAGGCGCTTTTCCTCAATTTAGTAAAGTTATTACACACCCGTGCCTCTCCTAGTGTTCACTTGTGCCTATAAAGAAGTCACACGATTGAATGACTCTGGAGACTGCTGTTTTACATTAAAAAGTTGCTTTTTTTTACTTGAAAGGTGACATTTGATAGTGTTGGTAGTCCCCGCCCGTAACTACCTCATAAATCTCCATTACCCGGAAATATAATGGGAACAAAAAGGGAAACGGGAAAGGGAAACAGGGAACCAACCGCGCGAGCTGGTATTTTTTTGTGTTTTCGCGCGGAAAGGGAAAACAGAAAATTCTGGTAGTTCGAGGGTCAAACTACAAAACGCACCAAACTACAAACCAGAAAGGGAAAACCGGAAACCAACCGCGCAACTGGTTTTCCCTTGCGGGAGCGCTCCGCGCGCGACACTTGTCACGCGCGGAGCGCTCCCGAACCGCTCGTTACGAACGCTCCGAAGGAGCGCTCGTTAACTAGCTGCTCCCGCAATCCACGCCTCGTGAGGTCGGAGAGAAAATCCACGCATCCGCTTCTCTGACGCGATCGACGCCCACCTAGCGACCTTTTTTTAGGGGGGGCACCTAGCGACCTGGGGCGTTGTCTCCTGGTCACCGAACGTCCAAATGATAAACAAGATTGGGGAAATCTCCCTGTGGTGGAAGGGGATCTCATATGCCATGAAAATTCCCCCGGCTGGGGTTTGCTGCCCTGGTTTTGACTCGGCTGCTACCAAATTAGCCCAATGTGGGGCGGGGGGGGGGGGAGCGGCTCGAACTGACGTACAACAGTTAGACGATCAGACGACCGTGGTTAACGCGACCTGATCACGGGAGCGGCGAGCGGCAGTATGACGGGCATGCTCTCCGCTCACAGTTGAGAAGAAGAAGAAGAAGAATCCTCGCCGTCTCAATGTGAGGTGCTCAAAATCGGTCGAGATTCTACGTGGATGGGGACATGCTAACGGGACATACTATTATCATCCCCTTATCCGTGGTCGTGTGCTAAATAAGAACGTTGAGACCGGACGGAAGCCCCCACCGAACTCTGCCTCACACGTTGCTGAGAGCATCTCCAACAGCCGCGTCAAAAGGCGCCCGCGTGATAAACTAGGTTTTTAGCGCAGGGGACGTTTTCGCGCGCTCCAGTGGTGGCGGGAAACTAGCGCGCGCAAGGAAGGATTGCGCGCGGGGGAAAAGGCGGCAGCTCGCCCGCTACTTTTGGCGCACCGCTTCCGGCGCGCCTATAAGGCTGGTCATAGTGGGGAGTAACTTAGACTAATAACATGCATATGTTACTAGTCTATGTTACTACCTTTATAGTGCATAGTATCATAGATTAATATCATAAGTGGTCTCATTTATTGCCATGCATGACACATAGTAGCATCACATTTATTACGTTACAGTATCTACCTATGTTACTATAACCATCTCTCTTCTTTAATTGCCTGCCACATAAGCATGTTTGCGAGTCCCAAGTGCATGATACTACTTATGTTACCCCCACTATGGCCAGCCTAAATTGCGGCGCTCGCCACGCGGCTATCCACACTGCCACGCGCGCCTCCCCCGCTTCCTCGCCGCTCCAGCGCCCCGCCACCGACGCGCCACCATGCCGCCGCGCCGCCGAGGAGCGTCGGGCTACCGCAGCGTCCGCCAGCGCCCCAACGGCTGGTACTACGCCGAGATCCGGTCCGGCGACGTCCGGCTCGGCCTCGGCACCTTCGAGACTGCGCACGAGGCCGCCCGCGCGTACGACGCGGCGGCGTGGCGCCTAGACAAGCCGCGCTCGCAGATGAACTTCCAGGACGTCTACACGCGCCAGCAGGCGCAGGACGATGCCCCTCCGCCTCGTCTTATCACGGACCAGGACCGTGAGGAGCACACTCGGCGGCAGCGCCGCCTTCTCATCACAGAGGAGGACGAGCGAGGCATGGCAGAGTGGCGCCGGCGCCACCCGGAGGACGTCGCCAACGAGCAAGCCTACTGGGCGGAGAGGACGGCAAAGCGCCACGCAGATCGGTTGGAGAGGCGTCGGCGGAAGGCCCTGGCGCTATCGTAGTGCGATATCGTTGAAAATGGTGGGCAATCGATCTTTTCGGCTAATGATCCTCATTGGGACGACATGTGGCTCGATACCTCGGACCAGACCAGGGATGATGATGATGATGGCGACGACTAGGAGTAGGTTGTAGTTGCACTATCTAGTAGTTTTTTTATGTCGTTGCACAGTAGTTTTATCTATCTATACTATGGAACTATGTAAAATATATCTATGAATTTTATTTACTATTTAAAAATATGTACGCAATGTTCGTGCGATAGCGCGTGCTGCATTTTAGCGTGGTTGCTGAAACTACGCGCACGCTAAATTTTAACGCGGCTGCTGGAGGCAGCGCTGCCCGCCGCACTTTTTTAGGTGACGTACTGCAAACTATCTTTTAGCACGGCTGTTGGAGATGCTTTGATGCTTCGCCGATCTACTTACGTGACAAAGAAGCAGACTCAGCCGAAACCGTAAATAAAGTGAGTCGTAAGAATCGACGAGAAAACTAATGACTGAGCACGTGCGCACCTGTCCTGTGCTTTCACCGGTGCAACTTGCAATACTACTATGTACAGAGAGGAAAACAGAGCTGACTCGCCTCGGATTCCACTGCTAGCCTATGGGCCACGTTGTCAGCACTGATCAATCTTCGGATCGATGTCTCCACCCTAACGGCCACACTATTATTTCTTATACGTAGACACGAGAGAGCGAGAGCCAAACTGCCGAATACCATCACCTTGTTATCAATCCTCTTTTTATCAACAAGTTTGTATTAGAATAGACCGGCCGACGCATAATGGAGCGCAATGACCACCACCAAATAAAAACGGCTAGGAATGGAGGAGACACGCCGTGCCAAGTGCCATCGTCGTCCCTACCACCGGTAGCCAGCCAGCCCTCCAATCGCTCGCGCTCCCGCGCCCTCACATGTCAATGTGCTCGCCCGCCTTGCAATTTGCACACCCCAAACCTCACCAACCGCCCATGAACCATACATAATTCGTTAGTTAGTTGCCCACAAGCCATTGCTCATTTTATCCTCACGCTCCCCGCGTGCTCACAGCTCACTCCGGCTAGCCAGCCAGCTTAGGTGCTCGGTCCATTTCAGCGCCATCGATCCATCATCAGTGCGTCGGCCACTACTGAGCTCGGCCATGGCGGGGGCGCAGCTGCGGCGCGTGGTGGCCGTGGTCCTCCTGGCCTGCTGCTGCGGCATGGCGCCGGCGGCGACGGCGAGGGGGATGTCGGCGGGGATCGCGCACAACATCACGTCCTTCCTCAGCGGCCACCCGGAGTACAAGCAGTACAACCAGTACCTGACGGAGACGCGGGTGTGCGACGAGATCAACGCGCGCGCGGGGGTCACGGTGCTGGTCCTCGGCGACGGCGCCATGTCCACGCTGGTGTCGGACGCCGGGGCCGACCTGGGCGCCATCAAGAACGCGCTGCGCCTCCACGCGCTGCTCGACTACTGGGACGTCAAGAAGCTGAAAGCCCTCCCCGCCGGCGCCGACACGCTCACCGACACCTTCTACCAGGCCGCGGGCGGCGCGGCCACCAGCGCCACGGGCAGCGTCAAGATGGCCAAGCTGGAGGGCGGCGGCTTCGGCTTCGCGTCCGCCGCCAGCCCCGGCGACGCCTACGACGCCACCTTCGCCAAGGCGCTCAAGCAGACGCAGTACGACTTCGCGGTGCTGGAGGTCACGGCGCCCATCGAGTTCGACGGCCTCTTCGAAGGGCCCTCCGTCTCCAACCTCACCAAGCTGCTGGAGAGGGCCGGCTGCAAGCGCTTCGCAGAGCTCATCGCCAGCTCCGGCGTGCTCAAGGACTACCAGGCGGCGATGGCGGACGAGGCCGGGCTGACCCTGTTCGCGCCCAAGGACGACGCGTTCCTGGGCAAGGGCGCGCCGGACGTGGACGCGATGCCCCGCGCCGACCTCGTCGCGCTGCTGCGGTACCACGCGCTGCCGGGGTACAACCCGAGGCCGTCGCTGAAGCTGGTGAAGGCGTCGGCCCGGCCGTTCCGCACGCTGGCGTCCACCGCGGGCGGGAAGTACAACGTGTCGGTGGTGGCCCGCGGCGACGACGTGTCGCTCGACACCGGCCTCCGCAAGTCCCGCGTGGCCGAGACGGTCCTGGACGACACGCCCGTGTGCGTGCTCACGGTGGACCGCCTCCTGATGCCCCTGGAGCTCTTCGCCGGCGCGCCCGCGGAGGCCCCCTCGCCGACGCCCGCGCCGGCGCCGTCCCCCGCGGACGCAACGCCGAGCTCCCCGCCCGCGCCGCCACCGGCCGACGCCCCGTCGGAGGCCGCCGCGGACCACGTTCACAAGGACGTCAAGGCGTCGTCTGCCACCGTCGTCACGTCGCGGACGATCGGCGCGCTCGCCGCGGCCGCGTGCTCCGCCGTGCTCGCGTCTCTACTGTGATAATGGGATGTGCCGCACATCCCATTCCGGCCACATTCCTCGTCAGCCCATCACATTCTTCCTGCCCTCCTCCTCTCTCAGCCATGGATTGTTGATTCAACTTGATTGCATGAGCCGCAGCAATTTCTCCGTGTAATTCATGAAAGCATGTGTACAATACATCTTGTTCTTTTTACGTGATGGTTTCGGGAACACGAAGCCGTTACAGAGCAGCCACACCGACACAGCCATTGCCATTTCCGCGCACCACTCACGCTCCATGGATAAACAACACCCGACGATACGGCGGCGACTTTACACGCTGCACTATGGAATTGTAAATTGGATGGAGCAGATCATGCATGTGGCTCGCTCTCGAGTTTTTACTCCTCTTTGTCCTTGGATCGAGGTCGTCCTTGCTGCTGAGCAGGCAGGCCCACCACATGCAGCAGAGCCCATTTGCCGGGCGCTTCAAAATCCGGGGCGATGAGGGTGAGGCCCAGAATAGCGAGTGCGCCTGCCATGCCATTCCACTCGAAGCTCGATCCTCCCCTCAAAAAAAAAAAAACTCGAAGCTCGATCCGGATGAGCTGGCGCTGTCAGTTCCTACGGATTCCGATCAATTTCACCGGACCAGACGGCTCGCAAGTTGAGGACCACTGTCTCTTCTGAAAAATAATTAACGGCAAGTAGACCCAAACATACTAAACTCTGCAGTAAGAACCAAGGACACATACTAACATGCACGGATAAATAATCATCAGCAGGTAAATCAGATCATGATGCTGGAGCTACTTTCATTACAACCGAGAAATTAAGGCATACGTACACTATGTGAAGTGTGCCAGTACTTGTAGTTGCACAACTGCAGGGAGAAAGAAATGATCACCGTAGCACGCGGGAAAAGGTAACACCACGCATCTACCGATGTGGTGCTGCATCACATGATCAATGTACTCAAGGACAGATGTTCCCAACTCACCGCAACTGCTAAAGTGTCCGTATTAACACTTGCTGTAGTATTCACACAAGAAAAAATGGCAATATCCAACGACTACAATTCCTTACATTGCAATTAGCAGTGAAGACTGAAGAGATATATTTCACAACTTGTATGAAGCTGTAATCGCACGAAATATTCTATATCCTGGAATATATTTACAACCTATGTATTCCCAAGTAGTACTATATTTTTTTATGGCAAAAGTCCTAGATCTTGAAAATGGCAGGCAATTGGGCAGAAGAGCTAATTTAGGCCCTGTTCAGCAACCCACCCACTACCAGAATCCGCGAAGCCGGGAAACTGCAGCTCCGCCCGCTCCGGGAGCGGAGTTGTGGAGCGGCGCGATTCCGAACAGGGCGTTAGTCTTTGGTGCTAGCGGCCCTCTCCTTCTTCTGACCGCCAAGAATCCGGGAAATCTGCAGTCCTCTACTGAATGCCTGGTTGAACAGCATCCGCGTCTGGAACTCGGAGACGAAGGGGAACCATGACAGGACAGTAATTGGTGTGAACAGAAGCATCCCCATGATAACCTCGTACGCCCGCGCAAGGGCTCGGACAGATCCCCATAGCCCCGTGACCCGGAAAAGAGGCCTGCAAGCTTGTGCAATCTGGAAGTGATAACAGAGCAACAGTAAGAAAATAGATGAAACAGAAGCAAGCATGCCACCGTCATTACAGTACTAGTATATATGATGAAGCAGACACAAGCAAGAGAAAGACTGACCAGTAGTATTCCCCATCCGGTGGGCAAGAATGCCAGGAAGCATACAAGTATGTCTTTAATAGTCATGTGAAGCAGAACTATCAGCACAACCAAAATAGCGAAGAACGAAACGAATATCATGAACTTGATCAGACGGAAGAACAGCTGAAAGTTCGCGCCGAACCTCCGCCTTCCGACAGATATGATCTGAAAAGACAGTGGGCAATTAGCAATTTAGGAAAGGAATTTAGCCAACGCAACTTTCAGAAATACGGTGTTGACAGGAAATCGTGTTGTTCTGCTATAAACATTTGTATTGACTGATCCATGTTCTATTGGCAAAGCAAGCATGCTCTCTCACCTTCAAAATAACCAGCATCACCAAAATTACGAGCCATGAAATTAAGTAAACCTGGAAGCCACAAAATTGAAAAATGTTAAAAGACCCACCCAACCACCTAGCACAGTCAAAATCAAAACACTTCTCTGAACTGGAGGAAAAGCATACCACGATACTTTTGTTGTTGTTTGTGATAGTTAACTGGTACACAAGGCCATACTGATATATGAAAAACCGAAGGGACAAAATTATCTCAAAGATGATTCCGAGTGTTCCTGTATGCTTCAGATGCTCCTGCTCTATCTCCCACCAGGATTCCCAGCTCTTTTCTGGAGACACACCAATCCCACCACGATTGCTGATCCACTTGTTCCAATCCGACCAATCGTCCAAAATTTTCGCCCACTCAAACCCCGAGGGGTTGAATAGAAATGGTGCAAAGAGCCATGTCAACACTAGGAACCACATGGAGGACGTAACAAAGATATATGCGATGGTTGAGTGGGAGGTTTGACCAAATAGTTGATAAACGATGAGCAGAGTCATCAACTCGATGCCTTTAACAAAGTGGCTGCGAGAATATAGCCTGTAGTTTTCTGCAAACTTTGCATGAAAGACAACAAAGCCCCTTCCGGTACTTCTGTATTGAGCACCTCCATGAAGCAACATACGTCCATAATAGTGAGTCTTGGTACCAAGTGAAAATGTAAAGAACACGGATGCCAGTTGCAAGTTCATCATTATAAATTCACTTAGTGCCTTGCCAAATCCTTTTTCAAGGCCAATTTCCATCATCATGGGCAGGGCCATCAGAAAACCAAGCTGAACAAGAGACTGCGAGGCAAGAGCAACCTGAAGAGCATGATTATGGCTGAATTTCCGTTGTGTTGCAAGCCCTTCTTCAAGTCCACTGAGAGCAAGATAAAGGCGCCCGTACAAAAACACATAAACTGTGAAGACTGTCAACTGAGAGGAGTAAAAGGTGTTAGAAAAAACTATAGGTCATTGTACTCCAAGTGCAAAATAAAAGTCGTTGTGAACATATTGATGGTAGTATCAATATAATATAAATGAGACAAATATGCCTCTTAAGCTGTAAACAATCTCTACAGAGAGAAGTTCATAGGGCTAACAAGATTCATATTTGCATTTGGCAGAGAAACTTGTATGGATATATTCCGAACAAAGTGATCATACCAGTGTACTGAAATAAAATCCCACGGTGGTGAAGTAGCATGAAAGCATTCTGAAGAAATCGAACCGGTGCCCAAGCCGGTAGATATCACGGCTAAGGGTCTGCTCGCCATTTCCATTTGCCACCTTAGCCTCAAACTTGGAGATCTGATTTAGTCCTACATCTCGTCCCTTGCCGACTTGCACATATTCATGATGTGTTACATTGCCGCCACGAAGAGTTGAGTTAAACCCTAATGTATTGAAGACAATATGAATCAAAATATAATACTGATATCTATTTTGTTATCTCTTGCAAGAAAACATCTTTAATGACTACCCTGTTGGCTTTTATAAACACTACCCCCTGAAGCCTTGATCTTAAGAACATCATTGATCACTCGATAAAATCATGTAACAAACCTGCAAAAATATCTTCACTTAAGTTGATACTCCTTGATGCCTTACTGACACCACCCCTCGTTAGATGGAAAAGCCTATCAAATACATCCGGGTGGCCATAGTGGAATCGGACCCTAGAAAAATTCAGTAATAAACTTAGATACAATTAAAAAAGGAGAATTCGTTACACAGATGCAGGATCTGCTAGTTGAATCAAAGCAAATAATGAATGAATTGGAAGAAGAGAACAATATGAAAGTAGACACAAATGATGGACAGTATGAAGTAAATGGCGACACAGAGGAATAACCATGTCATAAGAAATCACTGCACAAGTGGACAATACGTTGAAAGATACATGTACTACTTCCTTGGTTTTATTCATAGCCCTTAACTGTTTCCACCCAGTAGTTATAAAAAATCGATCCAAGACTTGCTCTCTCATAGAATTTTTGGATAACCGCATGTATGACGATTCTTGTGGAACATGAATGCTTGCACTCCCGTCTTATTTTTCGCACTAACTATTGCGAAATAATAAGGGACTGAATATAATGTACTATTAATACTTTTCCAAATACTTCGATACTCAAATAAATACTCTGTGTGTGTGTGTGTGTGTGTGTGTGTGCTCTTTTTACAGTAGTTCACACACTGCCAGAATAAATGTACAGAGTGTTTTTCTAATCATTGAAATGTATGAGTAAATGTATAGTGAAATATTTAATAGGAACCCCGCAAAAAAAAGAAATATTTAATAGGAGAAGATCTCACTTCAGAGGGTTTGCAAGCAGCCGTTGTCCAATAGTCACAAAACTGTGCTCCTGATTTGACATAAACCATGCAAGGGAGGAGACACTGCACCATGGGAGACAAGAGAGGTTTAAGATGCATAGATAACAGAAAATAAAATCTCAATTATACACTACATTATTAATCAACCTGCCAGTAAAAATGTGCTCCCTAACTCCAAGTATAGATGGCTGCCGGATTCCATCTTCTGTAAGGAACTCTTGAAGCAAGTTTCTCATTTTAAGTGCTTCTTCCATATAGTTATCCTACGAAATTAATGGCGTGATAACAAACAAATGAGTTCTTACTAGAAGCATTAGTACAATTTCATAAGTAAAAGCACCATAAGCATGATAGGAGATACCTGGTTCATGTCTATTGTTTGCAGGCCTTCACCACGGGTGAAAATTATTGCATGGTTTTGATTTTCGGGTTTTCCTTCTCCCAATATTGCAGGGCCTGGAAGTTTTATCCGGTAGATAACCTTGGAAACATAAAGATGTGCTCAGATGGTAGAAATGTCACATGAGTCATTTATACAAACAAAAAAGAGTACTCATCCAGAAATCTTTACATTTTTATGGAAAAGGAGAAGTTTCGTGAATAGAAATTGCAGCGGAGATTTTAAACTTGTACAATCATGTCACTTGAACCCTTAAAACATGAATTTGCTAACTGTACCTCCATCAGTCAATGATAGTAAAAGTACCACAAAACACAACTACATAAGTGGCAAGTTTAGTGACCGCTTTATTACGCCATCTGATTTTATTTTCTAACTATAGACTAAATTTCAGAAATAAGTATGAAGACTTCATAGACTAAATTTCCGTTTAATGACGTCCATGAATCAATCAAGTAGGAAGATTACTGCCACCATTTTCAGCATCTAGAAGATAGTTGAGAATGCCCCTTCCATTGTTTTCCTAGTTTATTTTTTCTTCAGTGTTGAGTTGCATTGCCTGTGTTCTTTATATCTTCCATCACATGTTTTAGATCCATACTAGTTTCAGAAAAACAAACAGTGGGTATTTTGGTTCTGCACTGCCCTTTCTATTAGTAAAATTTATTTGCTTCACAAATATGATTTGACAGAAGTTCCGCACCATAGCCTGATAAAATTGAACTAGCATTACCTGATCAAGATTTTGTACTGGACCTGCGGATTCAGAGTCCTTATTTAGAGCAACCTTTACCAATGTAGAGTAATAAGCTGTCTCAATTTGCTTCTCTCCTACTCTATCTTCCACCACATCAATATATGCTACACGCAGAGAAGGGTACCTGCGAGAAATATAACTCCAGCAATTAGTTTACACTTCGAAGGTAAACTCTAAGTAATGGCATTCCTATACTATCAAATTATAATGGGTAAGCAAGTGTACACTTATGTGAACTTTGTGAAGACAAATGTGGGGGAAAGCATGTGTTGTGGCTCTGGGTAATTGCATGACCGTATCAGGGAGAAACAAGAGAAAATTTAAGTTCCCACAGAGATATATGGTTACGGGCTTCCTGCACTATTCCATTGAGCTGCTTCCATATTTTTTGTTTCTCAGAATTGCAATCTAATTTGATCATGAAATTTCTCAGTGCCATATAATATCCCTGTCTCTATGCCCACCAATATTTCGAGATTTTTTAGAACAAGTGAGAAAATTTCATGCGGGTTACATCAAGATATGGGTATTTCACGCAGCAACTAGAAAATGAGTAAAAAAAGGGTAGCCCGGTGCACGTAGCTCCCACTTGCGCAGGGTCCGGCGAAGGGTCCAACCACTTTGGGTCTATTGTACGCAGCCTTTCCCTACATTTCTGTAAGAGGCTTTTTCAGGACTTGAACCTGTGAGGTCACAAGGCAACACCTTTACCGCTGCGCCAAGACTCCCCTTCTAGAAAATGAGTATTTCACTAAATTTATATCCTCTATTGTTATTCAGATATATGCAGAAGGATCATTTACGTTCTCATTAGCTGTAATATGTCTTGGGCATTTGAAAGAGCGGAACGCTTGTCATTTCCATATTGTTGGCATGATACCACATAGGCGAACTTCATATCAGCCAATGCTTCACACTGAGCAATCAAGGACTTCCACTCTTCATCCGATATTGACCCAGCTGCTTTATACCCTTCCATGAGATCTGCAGAAAACGCATGTTACAATCATAAAACCATGCTTGCACTAGTAAAGATGCGCTGCTAATGGTGTTATACCCCCGTTCTTTCCATTTGGCTTTAGCTGGGGAGATAACAGAGACTACAAAAATATTACCTTCATGTTTGGCCATATCTAGAAATGCTTCAAGAACCAAAGCTTTTCGGTAGTACATCATGCCTCTAACTGTTTCAGATCAATCAAATAATTTAAAATTAAGCAGGATCAGGTTAGATTGAGAAAATTTAGCATTTGTTTGAAAAAGGGTGATACATGTAGCTGAATTCAACAAATAAATGCTAACCAATTAATTGTACCTGTTCGAGTTAGCGTTTGGCCTCTGTATGAAGCCCATTGACGAAGCGCTTCTTCCTTCAGTTCTTCATTATCTTTTAGTTCTTCCTCAATCCTTTCCTGGAAGTTCTTCCATTCATCTGTATGCATAACCATACACAATAAATGTCTGGTTGTTTCATAATGTACTTTATTACTTGTGACTGGAAAGGAGAAATTGTTCTTCCTCTTCCCGCTCGACCTGGGTAAATTTTCTGTAGGTAGAACAGAGTGGAAACTCCATCTTCATTTTCCTCTTCAAGATCTTTTATGGAGAAAAGAACATGCTCATTGTAATAAGGAGTCAATGCACTACACACACAAAAAAATCTCGTCATTATAACAGAAATATCTGACATGTGAATCAGAAGCAGATGAAAAGAGAAGAAAGAGGAAGTTGATAAAACCTTATCATTTCAGGCTGTGTGCTATTACATTTTTCTATTTGCCATTTACAGAAACAAATCACTATGGTAGATCTATATACTTGATCTCAGTTTCACAAAAAGAGTGATGCATGCAAGGTCAAAAGAATAGTAAAATTAATGTGCAAGTTACATATAAGGACTTACGAAAATGAAATTGTGTTTCGGACTTTAGGAGCATCAGGCATATCCATAAACAAAGAGTTAGTGAAAAAGGTAAGACGCCTTCTGGCCTCAAGATTTGAAGGAACGTCCATAGCAGACTCTTTCACCGTGAGCAGTAGTTCCAGCCTATTCACCTGGAGTGAAGATTATATCCTTAGACAATAGGTAAACACCCGGTTTCATTAGAACGCAAGAAAAGGGGAACAAGAAGAATTGTATTATCGGCAGGAATTAAGAATGGAGCAAATTGGTCAGGAAATGACCCCCAGTCTATGAAAACAAGAGACATTCACAATTTTAAAAGTTTCAGTTACTTCTTCAATAAAACCTTTTCTTTCCAAGCCTCTGTGCTGACTTCTAGTGGAAACTTGATAGCTCCAGATGGTTGAAATAACTGATATTCATTATCCCATGCTGTCATGCCCTCTGGCCTTTGATATGAACCCCCATGACTTGACTCCAAAATACTGCCATGTTGTAAAAGAAGCAATGAAAAACCACAAATATAAGCTGCTCACAGAATGAGCTCTAAGCAGTAAGATAGCAGGGTGTAGTACTTCATCGTCAGGGATATTTATACATGCTTAAAACAACATTGTACCTAGGAAGTTGGTCTTCCATTATATCTCTCGTTACAACCTCCAGCATATCTTGAAATATCTTTATCACAGCGACCCTGTCTTTCTCATCATTCTTTTTCTGACATCAGTAAACAAAAGAAAGAGGAATGAAAAACAAGAATGAGCACAATGAGGCAAAACAGCATAATATGGTCGCACAAACATGTGAATGGACTACATTTATGCTACAGTATGTCTAACAAGCATTATGTAATGAAAGATATACAAAAGGACAACATGAGCTTACGAATCGACATCAATACAAAGAGGCAAGTAGGAAAACGTCTAGATATTTTCATTAAAAAAGGTCTAGCTATTTTCATTAAAAAAAGGTCTAGCTAGTCTTACATTAGGAAAGATTGCACACTGGTCATGGCTATAGTACGTAACCATGCATTGTCCAAAAGAAACACAAAGTGTCATGTGCTGGCACAAATCACTGGAACCACCACTAATGTGTTATGAATAGTATTCACATACACACACACACGTCTGCTTCGTGTTAGTGTGCTGTTCCAGTTTCTATCTGGTTACTGGAAAAAAGATAGACCATTTTGATTTGCTCAAATTCGGGAAAATAAATTAGACTGCTGCTAATAAGTTGCTGATTAAGTTGTTGTGCCAGCGTATTTAGACAAGCTCATGAAAGACAAGTACCTCCAGTAAAGAGTTCTAAGGTGGCATGAGAAGACATTGGGTTAATCAGTTATTTGTGTACACTATCGACACTTAAAGGAAAGGAAGAATGCAACTTTAAAACACAAAATGAAAATGATATTGCTTTGTATTGAGGTGCATACTTTCCAGCAATATATCCATATTTGTACTTCTAAAAATGGGAGAAATAAATTGTACCTTTTCCGTAATTCAGTAGAAAACCAAAAAGAACTATAACTTATTGTTTATGACCTTGTTTTTTATAACTGGAAATATGTCATACATACCAAGAATTCTACCAATTCAACAAACTTATTGTAGAGATCTGGCAGGGATTGCATATTCAAATCTGTAATAACTTTGTCCTCAGCAATACACTTTTCAACTTCAGTAAATATAGTATTTATGACCCTGAAAGCAGCACGAATAAAATGAATCAAGTACACCATGGATCAGGCAACTATTTCTCACAAGTTTAATAGATATAGTCTAGGACTCATAAAAGGTATAGGAGAGATACCTTTTCTCTTGTTCACCATGTACAAGATCATTGATGATGTTTTTACATGATGCATAACATTCTTTAATTGCACAAGAAAAATAATAATCGTTTTCAATCCTCTTTTTCAAGTCACGGTCTTTACCATTGCTATCCTTCGCCATGTCAACGGCTATGGGGACCTGTCCATTTGCATATAAATAGAAGGGGATGAGGGTGGCTTCCCATAAATTAGAAATAAAATAAACAAAGTAAAAGCAGAGAAGAACCATGCTGGCAAGCAAAAATGGAGGCCACTGCGTAACACGAAGACCCTGATCAGCCACATATGGAACAAGTAGCAGCTCCTTCTCCCTATGTTAAAAACAACAGCATTTGCTTATGGTCAGAAAGCATAAGTGCAGTTGAAAACTTATAATTCATAGTACAATCTAATCACCTGTTATCTATAAGGTCTTCCTCACGGAAGCTAGAGACAATTTCATTCCACATCTGTGCAAATCTTGCAGCTACCTTCTCCTTGTCTTCATGCGTCATCTAAAATGTAGTATCATTAACAATATATTTCAAAGAATTAATATCGAACAATAAAGTGCGAGAATACCACAATAATATGTAATTGAAGTATATGAGTACCTCCTTGAAACGATTCTTGAAATTAGACCTTAGACCTTTCTTCCGCCTTGCATCAGATGTTTCAACCGGAACTAGACAATCATTAACGGCTAAAGGTATTGAATCAAAGCGAGACCGCAGCATTCCAAGTGTGCGGATCTGTCTCATCCAGGAAAGAAAAAGATATTTGTAAATGATTTCTTTTGAGAAACTCATTCATATGATTTGTAAAGCATTTATTTGAGAAATTACAATCATTAGAACTGCCTACTGAGGAGCCTGAGTCATGTTAACAAAAAAGCTTCATGCTGGAATAAAAGAGTTACGCTATGAAAGAGGGACCACGTCATAACAGAGAAGTAATGGTGGTCTGTTTGATGAATTTGTAAATAGACATCACCGAACAGTTAAAAGATAACCTCGCCAAGTCGTTGGAAAGCACCATAAACTCCACCAACTAGAGTGGAGAAGATTGTATACCAAATTTGTGTGTCCATGAAATACACCTGGAAAGGGAAAAATGCATATAATCATTGTCGTGCTCTCCTCTAGTGCACAAGTGAAACTGTCATAAAGTGGCGGCCTCCTACTTTTTGTAATCGGTCACATGGTCATAATAGGCATTGAACTTTCCATCAAAAACAAAGGAAAAGAATTTACCAAAATGACTGGGGCCCAAAGTGAAATTACAACGCCAATGTTGCCCTTCGCTGCATAACATGATTAAGGAATGTTATAAACAAATAAACACCAAATGATCATCTCTGCAGTGTTTTAACAAAATTGACCCTCTGTTGAAAGTTCAGCCAAACAGAACTCTAGTCCAAAAATTTAACCAAATCAGTGCTGTGCATCTTAACGTTGAGAAAAACTTGGCATATTTGTAGAAACGGCGATTCACAGGTCAGCGCAACCATCACCGGCTCAGCGTCATTCCCGTTGGTGCTGAATGATTTGCCAACCTAAACGGTTCAGTTGTATGTAACACATGCATTGGTCGCACTGCCAAGTTAGCTGAGTGAGTGGTGTAGGTGTGTGCTTGGTGAAGTTTGGCTCCTTGTACGTGAGATATGCATAGGAATAGAAGATAAAGTAGAATTTCTAGCCGCTGTTGCATGGCAAATATTAGCAGTGTTGCCATGTGGTGCTCAGCCTGCAGTGCATGCAGTTTTTTTTCAAATGTTAGTGCATGCATTTTTCTATCAGTTGGTAACATGGGTTGGCGGTGCTGGCCAGCGCCAAAAGAATGGCACTGAGCTCTCAAAGCTCAACGCTGGTAACAATGGCACTGCCATGTGAATCATCATTTCAACCATCAAAAGGTTGACTTTTGCTCAATGCGAAGATACATGGCGCTGACATAGCCAACGTCCGCACCGGAATGGCTGGTGCGAAGCAAAAAGGTCAGACTTATTTAATATTTCGGACTAGGGTTGCTTTTGGCTGAACTTCCGATAAAGGGCCGAGTTTGTCACTTCTCACATCTCAGAAAGACATAAATACCTCTTGGAAAAAACTCATGCCACCGGAAATGATTTATAGGGAATTTCATGATATCCTTGGTGGGTTCAACAAGAGGCTTGATCTATAAGAACAAGTGGAACAGTTAAGTTAAAGATGCATTTAGTTCAATACCAATTTATTTGAACAAAGCAAAATAAATCAGATGAAAATTTGCATCGCGTAAAATCAATCAGGCTCAAATACTCCTGCGGCTTCAAAATGTAACTCTTCAACGTATTAGACCATCATGTTTTGCACTATCTCATAAGTGCAACATCTCCAACACACAAGTTTGTGAGAAAGTTGCACTCGAGCTTCATCAACTTGTAGTTGTAACAAAGTGTGGCTTACCTTGGTAAACTTGGAATCTCCAGTTTTCTCCTAAGGTTCCAGTTTAGATCCATAAACTTGCAAGTTTTCTCACTTGTCATTACTACAAAACTATTGTAGGGCGCTAAAATGGATGGTTGGTGCAAAGATCCGGTGGCATTATAACTATTAGATTAGATAGTTGCAAGTACAGTAGCAACTGAAAATGGAGGTTCAATATTGAGATGCATTTGGAATTTTATAGATAGATGTATGTCAAAGCAACAATTGGAAGCCACTTCAGGATCGTTAATCCCATATCTTAATTCAATGCCAGATCATGGTGCAAACACTTCTTTGGTAAGTAAGGATCTATGCAAGTTTTGAAGTATTAAGGACCTTTTTTTCAGGGATAGGTGTAAGGACCTAACTGGACCATCTAGAAGAATTTTGCCCCTTTCTAAGGTCAAGCTAGAAGGGGAGCCTTGGCGCAGCGGTAAAGCTGTTGCCTTGTGACCATGAGGTCACGGGTTCGAGTCCTGGAAACAGCCTCTTGCAGAAATGTAGGGAAAGGCTGCGTACTATAGACCCAAAGTGGTTGGACCCTTCCCCGGACCCTGCGCAAGCGGGAGCTACGTGCACCGGGCTGCCCTTTTTTTCTAAGGTCAAGCTAGCTTTTATGATCATTTATTAGCTCTTATATATGTGGAATAGTTATATTAGGCCATACAATTTAGATTTACTTTACGATTGACTGATTATGTACCCTGCTACCGATTATAAAAACACTAGCTACTACACTTCGGGTACACGCTATTTAAACCAATGCCAACAATCTATCACAAATTGGTAGACACTCAAATTGTTGTTCTGCCATGTAGGATGTTCAGTAAGTTAATATTCCAAAAAAAAGATGGTAAGTAACAAATGTAAATTACTACTCCCTCCGTCCCAAAATTCTTGTCTTAGATTTGTCCAGATACGGATGTATCTAATACTAAAACGTGACTTGATACATCCGTATTTAGACAGATCAAAGACAAGAATTTTGGGACGGAGGGAGTACCAGTGACCTCTCTGGCCAAACACGACTAGCTCGACCAGAAAAAAAAATCTTTCACTGATTTTGGCTGAATGTTATTATTACTCCCTCCGTCCCAAAATAAGTGTCTCAACCTTAGTACAACTTTGTACTAAAGTTAGTACAAAGTTGAGACACTTATTTTGGAATGGAGGGAGTAAGTTTCATGCACCAACCCAGTAGAACCTTCAACACCCCCTCTCACGTGTGGCTCGATAAGGCCTAAACGTGGATAGAAAGAGGACAAGCAAAAAATTAATTTAAATTGTGAAAGCCGAGACTTGAACCCAAAACCTCTTGGCTCCACTACCATATCAAGTTTCATATACCAACAGGTAGAGCCAAAAGTTCGACCTGGGAAAATGTTGGGCAATGCACTTATACTTCAACACCCCTCTCACATGTGGCTAGATAAGGCCTAAACGTGGATAGAGAAAGGGCAGGCAATGTTTTTATTTAAATTGCGAAATCTGAGACTTGGCCCAAGACCTCTTGGCTCTAATGCCATATTAAGTTTCATGCACCGACCAGTAGAATCAAAAGTCCAAACTGATGGACAAAGTTGGCAATCTAAATATACTTCAACACTATTTGACATAAAAAAGAAGATAAATTGGTATGTGTATATAATCACCTCGACATAGTAGCTAAATACGAACTTTGTCAAAAGAAGAGCAACCCAAAACATGGTGTACCTGAAAAAAACGAAACAAGAGCCACATCTCAATATACAACCTTGCAATTACATATGTATTGTTGATTATCCTGGATTCAGTATGTAGTGAACACTAACATACGGGCTCTTACATGAAAAGTGAAAAGGCGCTTTCATGCATTCCCCTACCAACAAACAGGCGAGTCTGCATAAATACAACAACATAAGTTCACAATGTTCAACTTGAATTAGTAAATAAATTATAAAACTTCTATTGAAATTTCAGTGGAAAATTCATATGTGGCATCAATGTCAAAGAGTAAATTACACCGAGATGTATCTTAGAAACTAAGAACCAAATTCAAAACCAAAACTATAATAACTCAGAATATTATTATTTTTAAAATTATTGTATATTTGTAAACATTTTATACATAATTACTTTGCATTTACATAACTTTAAAAACCTGCATTTTTAATGTTATCATTTTATATATTTGATTTTAAATATCAACTTTACCTTAGCATTATTTTATTTTAACAGAATGATATTCAGCTAACCGAAAACAAATCAATTTCATTCTACAGTCACTTTTTAATGTTTTTGCAGTCATATAGACACAGTTTGTTTCCCATCATATAAGTACTCGAGGGAAGTGCAGAACATAAAAGGATTTTTGAGAGCATTATATTCTTGATGGTTTAAGGCAATGTTAGCTTTGGTAAATGAAATAGTAGCACAAATTTAATTTTTCACTAGCATAACGTACATCCATTGCTAAGGAACCACAAGAAACAATTCAGTCATACTGGATTAGTAGTCTATTACAACCAATAAAGAAACTCAATCAAGCAGCCAACACTGCACTTGTGTAACTGCCGCAGCGATGTGAGCACCATTGCAAGGTATGATTTGTTTTTCTTCAAATTGGAGCGGTATGGTGGGTTCTAGATGGATGAGGGAGATTGGGATGGAGTGGGGAAGTGAACTGACCACTACCACCACCAACTCCAATTTATAAGATACAGAGTGGTAGAGAGATAAGTAAAATTCACTCAAATGTAAATTACCTGAGACCACCACATGATCAATCTCATGAGTTTATAATCTGAACCTTCAAGTTTCCGGCGTAGTAATGGAAGAGCGAAAAGTACAGCAGCTAGCATATCGGGCAACAAGTATACGACTACTGCAATGATGAAGAGTGATGGTTGATCTGGACCATTTCCGAACCAGTTTTTGATGGTCCTAATAATTCCTGTCGGTTTCTCCCAGGTGTATGCATATGTAACTGACAGAAGTACAACCCACATAGCTGCCAATATGAACTTCAGGACATATCTCAGTTTGACCATAAATTCCATCGTTCTCCTGGCCCTCCAATTAAAGATTATGTCAAGTGTAGCTGTAAATAAATACAAATGAGCATTCAAATCACAGCTGAATTTGACTAAACTACATAACAATCATGAATGCTGGCAGTACAGCTTTATGCTCGCTGAAAGATATTAGTGCTACACATTATGAGTTTGGGCCACTGGGTGACTCCAAGTTGAACTTCCTCCATAGCCAACTTTCATTGTAAAACTTCTATCATGACACATTCCTTTGACCGATTCTAAACTTATTCAAATAATCCACCCATTCCCAAATGGTAACAGCATATAGGCATAATTTACTCTGTTTCATATTCAGAGATGATATTGTGCTGCGAACCTAGTCATGCCTGTCTCATGTGAAAGTTAGAAGAATGTGGTGCCAGGGTTTCCCAGAACTTCAGCAGCACGCCACTTGTGACTGTAACCCAGATTAAGGATGAGCAAGAGCAAGTACATGACCAATGCTAAGAATCTACAGGCTCTTATATCAGGGGGGAAGGCTTTTGGTCTTCATTTTTTCCTCTTTTCATGGTTTGTTTGTTCACAGACTCCTTATGCAATGAAATTAGACAAAACTTTAGTCGTTCGCTTAAAAAAAGTGATATTCTACATGGCCAGTTACATGTATGAAGAGGGAGAAGAAGCATATGTGGCATGCTCGCACTCGAAGAGAAAGAGCGGGGAAAGAATACACAATCAAGTAAAATTAGGATGTGAGCTAGTAAAAAAGGTTAAGGAATAAAATGTAAAAGAGTCACTGTAGCAGGGTGGTTATCAAGATCCCATACCTTTTCCAAGATTTAGTATAGAAGAAGTGATAAAGATGCTCAAGATCTCCTTGAAAACCAGAGGATCAAAAATATTACCTAATGACCCTCCTTCACTCCAAGCAAGAATAATCATAATCTGGCATTAAAAAATCAATATTATATTAAGCTGAAAATGGTATTTCATCTATCTAATCTACCATAGGTTGTTTAAGTGCCTTGCATATAAAAGCACTTCTCAACTTAAAGCATTTGACTCTGCAAAGATATGCACAAAATGACGGATGTGAAATCTGCGAGGACAGATAGTTACCACCAAAGTGGAAGTGAATACCTGAAGAGCTAGAATAAAGAAGCTCCACATTCTATCGAAACTCCTGAATATGTGCCAAAACGAACGCAGCTCCACAAAATTGACCTTCCCTTTCTGCTTGTCAGCTTTTATTGTGCCCTGCAAATAAATAATTACACTAGTTGTTGTCGTTGTACTTCAATGAAATAAGGACATAGCATGATGACATGAAATAGATCCTAAAAGGGACATTTTGGTATATGCCACTGCTAAGCCTTGACCTACTTTATATGCCGCTGTAAAGGTTGTTGTATACTGCAGAGACTTATTTTGATTTATTTTTTATGCCATTACTGTTACACTCAGTGCGTTTTCTCATTTGGCTACAATTGGCAGCAGAGTTCTCCTCGACTCATGCTACCTCCCTCCACCTACCTGAACCCTTCATCCATTGCCCGGATGCAATCTCTGTAAATGCATATCGGACTAACCTCGAAAGCTCAGCAAGTGGTGGGCCCGCCCACAAGGCGTCGTGCAGCATGCATGTCAGCAGCGATGGCATCCGAGGGAGGTTAGCAATGCAGCTTATGATTTGGAGAAATATACTTAACAGGGTCGTTCCCTATGCTGTTTGGAATTATTTTTGGCATAAAGCTGTGTTTTCAAACTATATATGTGTTTAGTACAGTACTATTTTGGCGCAAGCAGTTGGGTCCACAACCCCTGTTGGCGACGGACATTGGAGTTCCCAATTAATAATCATGAAAAAAATTCATGGAGTAGAGCATGCTATAATAGGGGACCTACAAAAATTCATGCAAAAATACAAGCATTTGTATACTGTAAAAAAAAGAAAAATGGATAGTGCTGCCCTATTCATTTATCTTTTTTTTACATGATGTACATTTTGAACAGAAAAATGCAGCACATTATAGCACCTTCTACATCCAAGAAGTTTTTTGGAGGATTACCACTAATTAGTCTTCGTCTCCCCCTCCCCCTCCCGAGTCGCCCCCCGCGTGGGCGGCCGGGAGGCCCCCAGATCCCGTCGGCCGGCCCTCCCCCTCTCCTCCTCCTCCTCCCTC
>NC_057805.1:482848626-482885053 GCF_018294505.1 Triticum aestivum
ATCTGGTGCGTCACAGTCGCCAGGGACGGCGGCGGCGTGGCCGGATCGGTTCGCGGCGGCGCGGCCGGATCTATGCCCAAGCGTGGGCCTTGATCGCTGGATTGCCGTCGACACGGTGGCGGGTGCGACTCGTCGGCAGCTGGGCAGATCTGCCGGGATTCTACCCTTGTCTGGTCCTTGACAGCGCGGGCAACTCCGGGGGAAACCCTAGATCTCCTTGGGATTGAGCGATGGCGGCGCTTTTGCGTCGTAGTCCCTCTTTAGGGCATCGTTTTGGAGTTTACTCCGGTCGAAGGGACCAGCGACGTCGGCGGCGCACGTCTGGTGGAGCAACTGCCGATGAAAATCGCGCCGACTACGGTCATGGCGGACGATGGCGGCGTCTTAGATGCCGTTCCCTTGTCGAGGCATCGTCGTTGCAGTCTGCGTCATCAGGCTTGGGATGCTCCGGGTGAAACCCTAGATCTGGGTCTTCCGGATCGGATGATGATGGTGTTTTATCGCTTTCCCTCCTGGGGGCATCGTTTTGGAGCAAGTGATGGCTGGGGGGACGGTGGAGCGGTGCTTCATCTCACACATTGATGGCGGCGGTTTTCGGCGGCATGGCGCTGTGGAGGCTCGGCGTCCGATGCGCGGGATGGACTCGCGCAGGAGGAGGTAGCTGTCTGGCGTCATGGTGACGTCGATGGCTGAGTGGCCAGACGAAGTAGATGCCTCAATATGATCTGAAGACGGACCTGTGGAAGATGGCGGCGATGACACACGAGTGCGTCTGACCGAATTGTGCCCCAGACCCGGTATGTGGCTCGGCTGGGGCTTCCGGCTTTTGATGTTAGGCTTAGGTGAGTGGTCTGAGTGGCCCAGCTAGCACCCCTTCATCGTATGGATAGAAGTAGCGGCATATGTTGCCAAGATGGTGGATTCAGGCATATTGTTGTAATACTTTGTAAGGTCCTCGAGAATAATCAATAAAGTGGCCGTATGCATCTCCCAGATGCAGAGGCCGGGGGTCATCCTCCTTTTCTTAAAAAAAACATCCAAGAAGTTTTCATGATTGATCGTTGGAAACTCCAAGGTGCATCACTTGTTGCTGGCACAACCACTTGCGCCAGATCCATGCAATGCTGCTACCTAAGTTGCACTGGTACTGTAGTTTTCGCATGCAAAAGGTTACACTAGTAGAGGAAAACTGACGGCAGTGCCATAGACAAATAAGTCAGCATTTGCAACGAGCCCAATGACATGTAAAATGTTTTAAGTTCTACCAAAAGCATGTACAAATATTTCATGTTGAAATGGACTTACTTCATTTCTTTCATCAACTGGCTTTAAAGGTTGACAAAAGAAATCAGCATCAGCTCGCATAGGCCAACCTAGCCGAAAGCAGTCAGCAGACCTGCAAATAAACAAATATAAAATCTAGAAAGCAGGGGTATAAAGTAGGAAGTAATAAAAACTAATACCAAAAAAATTCGTTAAGATCATCGTAGTTTCTCCACTGAGAATGATTCCCTTTTTCTATTTTGCTCCTTTCAGCTTCCTGAAAATGATGGTGGAATACTTATATCTAGCAAGTGAAGAAGCATCAAACACAAGTTAGACAGTCAAATGATGTTTGAGAGCAAAGCCAAAGTGTACCTGCGCAATGGTACAGTAAATTGGAGTGACAATCTTTTTTAGAAAGGCTTCTTTATCACCGCCATAGGCTGGCTTCACATATTCACCTGTCATGGCACTCACATTTCCAGCTAGCATACCATACATTTCAAATGCCATCTATAAAAATGTAAGAGCAAGAATTGTCAGCCCCTTGCCAAGCTATGATAGTTGAAGATGAACATTTTTGTGGGCACGTTACAATTTAAAGATGCACGGCTGACTACATTCTTAAAACAGAAATAACAACTGTAGCACTTTATGATGCAAGCCCTGAACTCTGCAAGCACTCCACTACTAGTCAACAGATCTTCGAAAGAAAACAACCACATTAGCATAGAGATGACACTGAACTCTAGTCACACATTCACAGCCATTACATTATGCCTCCGATAAGCTCGATTGTACAATTAAGCTAATAGCACATGTACTCCCTAAAGTTACTAGTTGGTTATTCAGTATTCCCTCGATAACTCGAACAATTTCAAGTAGGGTCTAGAAAATAATGAAAATATGTCCAAAATGGTTACACCACAGTTTTCTTTTGCGCCAACCGAGGATGTGTTCATGGGTCAAATGGATATGAACATAAGAATATAAGCGTCAGTCAATTGTTTAAAAAGGCGGACACCAAGTTGATTGGCGGCATGTTGCATGAATCAGTTTACATAGAAGAACTTCATTGCTTATTGCTATTCATTAGAAAAAGTAAATGATTTTTCATATAGACTATAGCAGTACAAAAAAGAGATGACGAGCATGAACGACTTGATTACCATTAATAGAAAATTAAAGAGTAACCTAACTAAATACAAGATGTTAGTAAAGCAAATCAGACAGCTAACTATAACAGATTTTTTCAAGGAAGAATGAGAACTCGAGATGAAGAGAGTTATTATTATTTGTCCACACCATACATGATGATATATGTAGCAAAGACATTCTGGCAAAAATCGCAAATTTGCAGCTTCCCCCCAGATAAGAAGGTATAGACCAATATAGAGTAATTTCCGTTGTTGCACCTCTTGCTGAATTGTTGGCAACCTATAGTTGAGATAGACACAACAGAGAATAAGAAATGTGTAACCGTGGAGCACAGCAGTCTTATTTGTACATTTTGAGAAAAAACTCAATGCTCATTTTCTAACTTCGGAAGTTTGTCAATTCTTTATTTTTTTCATTATCTGACATTAAAATCATAACAGAACAAAACATTTGATAATTGAGAAAACCTAATCTCTTTTGATTCACTCTAGCTATTATATAGTTAACCAAATTGAGTGGATAACTAACACTGATGTCCAACCCAGGCACACCTGATGGAAGTACATGAACAGGTAGGGTTACACCCCAAATACGTTTGGTGTCTGCTAGGTTCCTTCTCTGACACACCTACACATGCACCCACTTTTTTTTAGTTGATTCTACATATCATTCATGACTTACAAGTACCAAAAACACCAGAAAGACCCCTTAGTTGATTGGATAAGCGCTATGGCTGCTGCCTATGAAGATTTAAAGGCAATGAGGGTATCATGTTCAGGAAATTGTTTTATTTGTTCCATCTACTTTCCATATTTGTGTGTATTTACGGTGCATACACAAGTGTTGATTTTGCTGCCAGACAAGGAAGCCGAGAAAAGAAGGTGACATGCAACGTCTTACTTCGATTGGTAGGGTGGACCACATGTGGTTTGAAACTGTGGGCGGCAAGAACAAGCATTACAGTTGTGACCCCGTTCAGATTATGTGTCCACAATTTATACCTCCATGTTTAATATGCTTTATAGTGGGTGAACTTTTGCAATTTTTTAGTATTAAAGAATTTTTTTTTGCAAAAATGTCAATTCCACTTTATATATTCGTGTGTGATTTTCATAATAATTTTACCAAGTCCTAATGCTTTAAGTCCATCAAGAAGACGCAAGGAAACATAACAAAAGAATCAATCTCCAATAAATAACTTTAAATATAAACAGTAAAAAGGCAGAATAAATCAAAAGTCACAAATGAACAATTAGGATAATAGAAAGGTTTCTCAGGAATTCACCAAAGGCTACTCTTGCGACCATGATATTTGCACCACTTCTTGTAGTTCTTAAATAACTTTTTCATCACTTCATCAAGCGCATTGTCCTCCAACTGAGGCGGCAATCGTTAACCATTAGATCTCTAATAAACTAAAAAGGTATATTAACAGGAACAGAAGATAAATGTTACGGAAACATAAGAAAGGTAAGGGGAACATCTGTATATGTATGTTAGCAAGAAGTAAAATCAAATGCTCCAAATGCCTACAGAAAGAAAAATACCTTTGAGTGTTCATCGGTCTTTGGATGTTTCCGTATATGTATGTTAGCAAGAAGTAAAATCAAATGCTCCCTCTGATTAGAAACATTGTCTGTCTGCATGTCGAGAGATTAATGATACATCAAACATCAGAAAACAAATTGGTTAAATGTCAACATGAACAATATAAAACCTAAATAGGTTAGACAATAACAAAAGTTAAATCTAGACTGCCTTTCCTGAAAGCCAAACATAGCTTGTAGCCAATCCAAGAGGTCCTCGTTAACCTTACTCTCATAATTTTTGGGTAGTGGAAGGCCTCTAGTATTGCGAAGAGCAGAAGCAGCAGCTTGTATCTTAAAGGTAGAGAAAGCACCATAAATACTTCACTTGGAAAACATTAAGTCAACAGGATATTTTGACAAAAAGAAAGGGCAGAAAAAGGAAACCTCTGGAAATTTCATGACTGCCTGGTTGCCACTGTCAGGATCAAGAGGCAGAATGTTAAAAGGGATATAGATTTTTGTCTTCTCTTTAACCTTATCAGCAGTTTCCAAGATCTAAGAACATACAAAATTAAATTGGTAACTGTTAATTATCAATTGTTATAGTGGTAATTTCCATACAAAATCTAATTGGTGATTACAGTGCAGCACCATGAAAGGGAAGCAAATAACATGTTAGGCTATACCTCATCGTCAACTTCAACAGCATGTTGTTGAGTGACTGCTTTTAAAACCTCAAACAGAACATTGGCGGTCTGGTATGCTTTGGTAAGTTGGGAACTGCATGCAGAAAGAGAATCTCTTGGCGACAAAATCAATTAACAAAGGAGCGTTATCAAATAAACAAAGTAATGTACCGATCCCCTTGGTCAGAAGCATTTTGCAGTGCCTGAATATATTTTTTGTAGTAGTGTCGATAGAAGGTCTGTATTTCCCGTGCATCACTCTTCTGGGCCCTTCCGGTCAAGGTGGGCACATTCTCCTAATGGGGGAGAAATGAACAGGCTATGAAATGTATAATATAATAAAATGGATGGGTTTAAATTCAAACAAGACACTGATTTCACCTAAAGGTTCTCCATGTTGTATGATGAAATCTAATCTCATATATCACTCTTCTCATGCAGAGCGCAAAATTCACACTTACAAGATCAAATAAAATGGTGCAATATTGACATGTGTACTGAATCTTAAAACATAACCACAAAGTGGTAGAGAAAAATAGAGTGTGTGGGAGGCTGATGAAGATACAAGTTGACGGTAAATGGGTAGGAGTGGGGCGCTGCACATGCAGACAATTGCTAAATATAAGTAGTGAAAACAAATTCGTACCCTTTCGAGCCGTTGTAGAAGAGCGGTCTTGAATTGTCGGACACCTCGACCGCTTGAAGTTGGATCCAATCTGTGAGCCTTTTCGAATGCATAGAATCGACCTGTGCATTATTGCAGGCAGACACATTATTGTGATTCAGCACAAGATGAAGTAACAGAACAATGATGAGCAATTATAGGCCTATAAGCTGATGGACATGACTAGTAGTATTGACTATTGAGGCATGCCATAAGCAGGCACCAAATATGGTTCGGTTTCTGCACTCATTTTACAGAAAAAGCAATGTCTGTTACACACAGGCTAACTCGGTACAGTTGAGCAGAGTGTTGTGTTGACTGACAATATCCGTGTAGCAGTGCTGAGAAAAGCAGAGGAGAGGAATAGTAGCTAACTTACAGAGGTAGGCGACGCGGGGGTTGGCCGCCTCGACCTCGTTGGCGACACGGAGGATGGGCGCGATCTCCACGAGCGACGACGGCACCACCTCACTGTCGAAGATGGGCTCGCCGAGGTTGACGGCGGTCTGCGTCCTCAGAATCCGGCGAGGCCCCGGCGGCTGCATCGGGCCGGCCCGGGAGAGCGTCCGCGACAGGGACGTCATCGCGATCAGACTCCTCGCTTCCGGTCACCGCGCTAACCTGAACGCACGCACACCACAGATTGAGGCGGAGCTGAGCACACAGTACATCGAGACCACGGTTCCAGAGCGCGCCAGAAGGTTCTAGAAGGCGGGGCATTACCTTGCTCCTCTCGCCAACCGATTCCACCAGCAAAATTCGGGCATGAGAGGAACTGAACTCCTCGAGCAGCTGCACCAATCGCCTGGAAACAAACGGAGCTCCGGGCCTAGCCCACGCGTGAGATTCCCTGAATTCCGGAAAAGTTAGCGCGCTCCGCGGCGCATGCCGCGCTCAAAGGACCTGGAATGACACGAGGAGACGAGACGAGAAGCTCAGCGGAGGAAGCTGTAGAACCTCCTCGAAGCTTCTGCAAAAGCAGCAGGAGACGAGGCGGGGGTCGGCGGAGCGAGCGATTACGCACCGCGCGCGTGCGGGGAAAAAACCCAAACCCGCCAGTCCGCCGCCTCGGCCACCGCGACGCCCTTCCGTGCCCGCCGCACGAGAGCGGAGCCGCGGAACTTCTAGAGGCCTCCGCCGGAACCTTCGGGCGGGGAGGTGGGGCGGCTAGTCGCGGGCGAGGTGATCGGCGGGAGGCGGAGGAGGGCGGAGGGGGGGAATTTTTGAGTTGGCAGTTGGGAGGGAGGGGAGAGCTTGGCTTGGGGTGGGAAGTGGGAAGAGGACGCCACCGCCGGTGGAGAAGGAGGCAGAATCTTTTGGTTATTTACGGGTCCCTGCCACTGAGGTCTGAAGGCTCGCGAAAGGATAGGTCGGTCGCGCGAAAGGCGCATCGTATAGGTCGGTCGTCGTCGGGTCGCGCGAAAGGCGCATCGTCTCGCGTCGCCGCCAAGCACGCCACCCCCTCGTCAGGTTCCACTGCACTTACCCGTAATAAACACTCGTATGTCACCGTGCAAATCATTGCTTATTCCAAGTATAATCACACGCAAATGCACTTGTACGTGTGTAAATACGAGTACAGGTCTTTAATTAAACCCATGTAAGTAGGTAGTACTTCCCCGCAAAAAAAAAATTGTAAGTAGGTAGTACTAATCAGCTCCGTGGCAGTTTAGGCCTCCTTTGGTTCATAGGGTAGAAAAATCATAGGAATAGGAGAATCATAGGAAATGAGATGACATGCATCTCAAATCCTATGAGTAGAAATAGGAAAAAAGATGTCCTTTAATTCACATCATAGGATTTTTCCATTAAGTCTAGGCTACTTTTTATTTTTCTATAAAATGTGGAGTATAGGAAGAATTCCTCCATAAGAATATGATTGCATTCCTACAAACCAAAGGACTCAAAAGGAATTCTTCCTATGAAATTCCTATAAAATTCCTCCAAACCAAAGGAGACCTTGGAGTTTTGACGAGAGCAAGTTCACCGTTAACTGGTCTCTGCAGGGTCCAGGAGAATTACCAACCAGCCCTATGATTGATTGACAACTGATTGCGTGTAATTTGGCTACGCGCTCTCTCTCTCTATCGATCGAGAGAATTCAGTCGATCGGCGAAGACGACGGGGCTGAGAGCGAAAGCAGCAAAAAAAATCTCTGCGTACACAGAGACAACTGCCGTTCGTGAGCGACCGAGACGGATGCGCATATAAATTTCCGGACGGCGACAGTAGCGTCCTCGCTCCACACGCCAACCGCTACACGCCGCACGTATGTGCCACCCCGGCCGTGCACCCACCGAGAGTGACCAAAGTTGCTCTGCCCTGCTGCCGACTGTGAGCCACTGTCTCACCCGAAAAACTGGTGCGGGAGGCTGACCGGTTGTCCGGCTAGCTTGCTTTTATGCGCGGACACTGCTTTTCTGGCCGCAAGACGAACGACGGCCGGTTGGTCGGTTCTTCCGCTGCTGCGTGCTAGTGCTACTGCACTTGGGCCGTATTTGGTTACCTGCGTACATCTTGATCAGGCCCGCGCGGGAAGGATCCAGTCTGTTTGGTAGCCCGCATGCATTATTGGGCCTGTATCACACGTTTCTTAAAGCACCTCTGGACCTGGCTTGCTTAAACGTTCAGATCCGCAGTTTCTCTACAGCCACTCCGAGCTAAAGCGCAGCGAGCGGTTCTCTGCAAGGGATGCGAGGTGTTTAGGTGGTGTCTTTCAACCTCCATTAAGCTTTTCTCTAATCTCCTCTCTTCTATGCCCCTCTAGTCTGCACAACGATGCTTCGATTCGTGGTAAGCTCTACATGAATAAGATGCACATCGTGCTACGGTTTCATTTAAGCGATCGGTTTGTAGTTTCGTCGACCGTACATACTCAATTTCTTGTTCCTGTTTGGAGCTGTTTTGGACGAATTTTGACAGATTCGTCGCGCACGATCGATTGTTTGAAATTTTCTTTTACCAGCAGCCTAATCTCACAGTTCTGCACAACATTCGTGTTGTAAGTTTCCTATTTCGACGATCGTAGACGAGAAGATCTACATATTTTGCATGGTTGTACATATGGATATGTGTGCTATGATTTAAGACACTGCTTAATTATTCCTCTAGTCGGTGTGGTTTCTCTTGATCTCCTCTCTCGCGTCTTGCTGTGGTAGCGTCATCGTCGCCGTCGTTCATCTCGGCCTTCTCTCCATGATCCTACTGCAGTTAAGCCGCCATGGCGCGCACACTGACGGGGTTCTTCTCCTCTGTTCTCTGCCACCGACGGGGTCAATCATCTTGGCCTCCTCCCGGCCTCCTCTTTCTCGTCCTACTACACTGGAGTCATTTTCGGCGTCGATCATCTCAGCTCCCTGTCTTGTCCTACTACACTGACGATGCCATGGCGTAAGCACTGCATTTCTCCTCCTCTGTCCATTGTCTTTGCGCGAGCACTCCAACTAGTTCGCGACGGGGTCGCTCGCCCATGACTCCATGCTCGTCATGTCGGACATGGCGTCACGGTCACTGTCCACCGCAGTCGCCATGGTCCGGCGTACACTGCATTTCTTCTCCCCCTTCCTCTGCTAGCTCTTAACCCTGTGTGTTAAGTGCAAGTGCTAACTCGTAATCATACCCCATGCGGGCAACCAAACAGCGTGTAGTTGTATGCGCCGAGACAATGCAGTCAACCAAACAACATGCCAAAGTTGATCCCCTAATGCAGAAAGTCTATATGCAGGCAACCAAACAACTTACGGATATCGCATATGAGGCTGTTTTTTCAGAGCCAGGCTGGGTTGAGATGTGTATGCAACACGGGTACGGTTCAATACGGCAACCAAACACGCCCTTGAAGAATTCGAATGTAGTATTTGGGTAGTGAAACGCGTACGTTGGCCACGTTGATTCCATCCTCAAATGCCGACATGAATCAACCACCGCTGGATCAGGGACCCCGGGTCGCGGTCAGATCGCTTGGGTGCACCGGAGAACGTGCATCTTGTTCCACCGCGCTTCACCTTGAGCAGATAAATGTACTATGTGCTTCAGAGGCCGGCGCGGCGCATCTCGAGTCCACGTACTCCCATCCTGCTCTGCTCCATGTAAGCATCGTTGGACGTACTGTACTGTACTGTACTGGGGATCTGTTACTCTTGTTGGTCAACCGTGTCTCGCAGCAGCATTATTTACCTGCCCCGAGTCCGAGAAGACGTATCGCAGAAGCTTCCAAGTTCACAGCTACTACTAGTACTGCTGGCATATGTTGCAGATATCAGTTCCCAAGCCACTGAACGCAGAAACCGATCGTCGATCCTCCCAATATCTTAGTGTAGTATCTGCAACAGATCTAATCATGCACTCCTCGGTCGGTTCGTCGGTGTAGGCAAATTTGACAATTTTGACCTCGGTACGAAATCATTTCACAGAATGAACTGGTTGCGAAACTATTTCACTCCCCTGACCCTTTTGTGCAGCGCCCGCCACGCCGGCGCCACACCCTACTGTGCAACGCCTCACAGATAGGCGCTACACGGCCAACGTCGCACCCATATGTGCCCAAGTCAGCGTGCAGCGCCTGAGAGCTAGGCGCCACACTACACAGTGTAGCGCCTGGCTCCTGGGCGTTGCACTAGTGCAGCGCCTAGCTCCTGGGCGTTGCACTAGTGCAGCGCCTAGCTCCTGGGCGTTGCACTAGTGCAGCGCTTGAGAGTTAGGCGCCAAGGGTCAGCCGCGTGAAATAGTTTCACGGACAGTTCATTCTGTGATTTGATTTTGACTATAGGTCAAATTTATCAAATTTGCCGTCGGTGTAGTGAGAGTTGCCCATGCCATGCTCCCACTCTCTTGAAATCAATGCATCTCGGGCGGTCGAGCTAGCAATGGGATTGGGCCGCACGTCCGGTATGTCGCTCGGGCTTCAAATGTCAATGCTGCTGAATACGACGTCTTTGTACACACACATTATTACGCTGTCACGAGTGACAACCATCGGTCGGTCCATGAAAACGGGCCAGCTTCAGAGTTGTAATTCTGCACGAAACATACACGATCCTAGTCAGATAATCAAATCTTGACACGGAGACACACTCGCTCGCCCCGGGGCTAGTAAACAAAGCCCCCTAGGGCTAGCTGCATGAAGATTATTCTGCTCTGCTCGACTCCACCTTTTTCCCTCGCAAGTGCAAAGTGATTGGGTCCTTTCTCCGAAAGGGAAGAGGAGAGACCGCGACGGCTGGGATGCCCGGACGCGCCTGGCCCAGCACGGAAAGGCTCGCTCCACCAACTATATCCGTTCCGGGTGATACCACACCGTAGGTAAAGATCTGCCCGCCCGGCATGAAAAAGCCACGGAAAGGCGGTCGACTTCCGCGTCCGTCCGTTCGTTCCCCACATGCCACGATGCCCGCGGCTCTTTTACTCGTCGGCTCACCATGGCAGGCAGGGGAACCTATTCTACTCTTCTATCTGAAGAGTTGTGGCGGTGCTTTTGCAGCGTTCCAGCCTCTCTTCTCTTTTTCAGATTCAGATAGAGGAAAGGCGGCTCTGTTATCCATCCTTACCTTCCTTCTTTCTGCAGGTGATTCAGATTACTACTCCTTCCGTTCCAAATTACTCGTCGCAGAAACAGACGATGTATCTAGAACTAAAATACATCTAGATATATCCATACAATTCAGAACGGAGGGAGTAGTTGCAAAGGAGCGCCGTCCGCCCGAACCAGCCTGCCCACTGGTTGATGGGATTCAGAGCACCGCACCCAGAGGCTTGCTGTTAGGAAAAGGAGGAGCTCACCAGTGCACGGAATAATAATGTCAGTGTTTGACTTGAGGTCACGTTTTCTTAGCCTAGGGGGTTTGCTGTGCTGGGTGCGAGTATATGATACCTACCAGCGTCAAAACGGATGGGACCGACCGATCACTTATCCTGCTTGCTAATGCTACTATCTGCCTTTTACCTTTCGGAACTGGCCATGTTTTATTCAGGCCGTGGAACCTGACGATACGTGCTGCTACGTAAAAGTCCTAGAGATAAGAAAGCAGATTCGTTGTTGCACCAAAGTACTAACAAGAAAGCAGGCTGGAAATTTCACATGCCGAGAGCCCGAGAGTGCATGGAAAGAGCTGCGGACCTATATCTGAATATCTCTGTGGTGCACAGTTTGGAGCGGCCAAGCAACACCGTGTGCGTGGCTCGCGAGGCGAGGCCTGCACGCATGCAATGCATATCCCCGCGTGTGTTCTCATCTAGTGTGATCTGAATTTGACAGCTTGCTTGTTTCTATTCTGCCTGCACACCTTCAGAGATTTCAGAAGTTCATAATAAACGAACGTCATTCTAGTGGTGCAAAAGGTGGGTATTCGTCGGAGAAGAAACCAGGCATCAGTCATGATCATGCGCACAGGAAGAATCTCATGGACAGAAAACTTTGTACAGCCAGCAAGCATGTCACGCGCGATTGTTTCTTTTTTTTAGGGAACGTACGATTGTGTAGCTAAACACAACTTTGTTATCCTGCGCGCGATGAGAAAGTAGGCCCATTCAGTGGATGATCAAAAAAAAAAGTAGACCCATTCAGTGAAGAGTGCTACATGGGCAAGTAGCCATCCTCCAGGCCCATTCAGTGCAAGCCCAACACACAAAACCCAAGGCCTTTGTCCACATTCAACTTGGCAATAGCAACTTAAAAGAAAAATATTGGCAGTAGCACACTAGCACTGCGCCACCACGGATACACCTGTCGCCTCTACTGTGAAGTATCATCTCTTTCTCCCCGTCTCCTCTAGCACGCCGTCACTCCAATTATAGACAAATTTTGCACAAGCTGGAAGTAAACAGTAGTAGTACAGTACAAGTGCAGTGGAAGATGAAAATCCAATTGGCATATAGTATAGCGCTGGTACGGAATTTGCAAACTTGAATTTACAATGTGGTGGCGATGAAGAAATGAACATAAGCAAACACACTGGCAAATGGCAGAGAAAGAGAGGCTGAACCGCCCGGGGTAGCTGGTTCGATTCGCCTCGTTAATTCTCCTCTGCCATTTTTATTCCGCTAAGTTCAGAAACGAATTCAGTTAATTCGCAGAAACTGGCTATCAACCCCGAGCACACGGCCGCCGGGCGGGCAGGGTGATCGGCTACACCATGTCGCTGATGAGCTGCACGTGGCTGCTCCGGTGCCGCTCCACGAACATCCTCGACGCGCCCGCCACCGTCTTCTTCCACGTCTGAGCAAAGACACCCAACAAAATGGCGTGTGAGCCGAGGCGATCGAAATTAAGGTTCAGAAATGGCGTGACAGAGAAACGGCGAGCTTATTAGCTTACCCGCTCCAGCGCGGCGAGGAAGTGCGCGACGCCGGCCTCGTCGAGCCGCGCGCCCCGCTTCGCACGCGCAGGGCCGCCCGTCTTCCGCGCGGAGGAGGAGGAGGAGGCCGTGGTGGTGGGCAGCAGCAGCCCGGCCCTCCAGTCCGTGGACCCGCCGATGCTGCGCCGGCGCTTGGGCGCGGCCAGCTCCAGCCCCGCCCCGGACGCCGTACCGGAGTCCCTGGCGGAGAGCCCCGACGCGACGCGCCGGGACGAGCGCTTGCGGCGCAGCGCGAGGCTGCGGCGGGGCGGGGTGAGCTGGCGCTGCTTGGCGTCGTCGTCGTCCGGGTCGGCGAACTTGCGGAGCAGCTCGTCCGAGGAGGCCTTGGCCACGTGCTGCACCGACACCGCCTCGCCGCCGCCACTCTGCGATGGCCGCGCCGGCGTCGTCGCCATTGGGTTGGCCTGAGGGGGTAATGGCACAGTAGCCGTTGGGGAGCAGGAAGTCTGCGGGGTCAGGAATTCAGGATTGATTGATGGAGTGGAGTGGTGCGGGAGAGCGGGAGGGGATTGAGGAAGAAGGGGGGGCGCGGGATTTAAGCGCGGGGAAGGCGAGGAGGAATATAGCCGTTGCGGAGCGCGGGTAGGTGGGATCCCACTTGGCCATCCATGCGATCGTGGTCGGCACCTGTGCGCGTGCAGAGTGCATCGCTGGCCGGCCTCGTGCGTGGGTGGGAGTGAGCGCTTTTCGTTTCCCTCTGCCGTCGATCGATCGTGTGGTCGCTGTGCTGTGACGGCCATTTACTTGTCCCGTGACACCGGCGGGCGAAACGGAAGGGAATCTCCATCATCATCGCTCGTCGTCATCCATCCACGGGATTCAGGCCGTTAGGCTAGATCTGCTGACTGCCGGCATAATAAATGACAGCAGCACTGACTGACGCACGGCGCCCGTGAGCCGTGGAGTGGAGTACCGAGTACGCACATACTTGCCCCGTCGTGCACCGGCGGTACCTCTCTGCAGGCGAGTAACTCTGCTCCAAGTACACATCGTTGCGGGTACAGTAATAAACACGGGCGAGGAGGCATGTGCCAACACAATGATCGAGTGTGGCCTCTGTTATGGTACAAAGACGTCACAACTCACAAGCACTGGTGTGTGCTTGGTTCGTGCCCAACTTTACCCCTACCAAATATTTTGACTGAGCTTTCCCTTGCCATGAATTGGCCAACATCAGCTCGACAAAATGAACTAGATCCGTCAAAAGAGCATTGGCATGTAGGCATATCAAAAGGCAAACGACCAATGTTTCGGCCATGACCAAAGAATTCCTAGGATGTACTTCGGTGACAATCCAAACACCAACACGCACAGAGAATGACAGCCTGCATCAGCCATGCCATCGCCTGTACTGGTGCATCTAGGCATGACATTGATTGCAGTAACTAAGTTCAGGTAAAAAAAACTAAATTCAGATCAAGTTCGATTGCACCTCATCAATATGAAAAAGTTGAAGTCTACGCGCTTGCAATAATCTGGCAGCAACAATAGGCACACACGCAGCAGCTAAGAAGAAATGGAACGAACACAGGCACCGTCTTTCTCCAAAATAACAGCACTTACTGCCATGAGCCAAAGATATGGCTAGAAATAACAGCGTGAAACACGGTGATCCACGACATTTGGCTAGAAACATGTGATACAATTATTCAAGAAATTTCGGCTGGAAATGACAGCAGAGGATGCAATGATCCAGGGCTATCATCAAGCATCAGTCTGAGACAAGTGTATATACAACTGAAAAGGTGCAGAACTATCCTAAGATTGATGAACATCTAAGATTTCGCAGCCCCGAAGACGAGACCAACAATCCAGGTGAAGATCGATCCGATTACCCACAAGAGCAGAAAGAACACGACGATACCGGCCAAAATGGTGAGGACTGGCGGGCCATCCGGAGAAGCGCTGGCGTCACCAGTGCTGCTCTGTTTTGAAACCTCGGTGTTAGGAGAGTCTGAATCTGATGCAAACAGGGCCTTCTTCTTTGTTGCATTCTCAAACCACCCAGAATTTCTTGACAAAGGGTAAGGATGCCTGCAGCGCAAAACAGTGAGAGTGATATACAGATAGGTGTCCTTGCCAATTCACTTAACATGGAGACAACCGATGCCATATGGGCTCTCTCAACGACCATGTCACGACTCAAGTATTTGTAAGTAGATGTAGGTGATTCTTTTGCAGTTAGTGGTTATCCCAATTTTGCAAAGCCACAGATGACAGATTCGATCCACATAGGTGCATCGATAAGCCAAATTAAAACTTATCTATACTAGTATATGGTGTATCAATTTTGAACTGAACTCAAGTGTCAATCCTATCCGTTGGTCTTCTAAATATAACGATTGGGAGCAACCGGTTTCGAGACGAACAGTAACGTGCTCCTCCCTCCACCGTGGTCTAGAAACATCGCGTCAACCTTCCTGTAAAAATGGGCCCATGCCTCCTGAGCCGTGCTGCAGCTTGAACTGAGTATGCTGGTCAGCAGAAAGCCCATTCCAGTCGATGGGGACGGCACTTATACTAATTCCTACTTTTCACTGTAAAGTCAATCCTACCATATTTTCTTTCTAGATTCAGAAAAATTCCTTTGCCTTGAGTCATTTCTCAAGGCATTCTATGATTTTTTTTTTCCTTTAGCAAAATCAGTATAGAATACAAAATGCTACTAGCCCGCTAGGTATTCCTAAGACTTGACTGACTGACTGACCTCGATGCATCATGAAGCACGGGATGAATCACTACGATATGTTAGGTATTTGCAAGACCGCCTAACATACGTGGCCAAATCTGTCAGTTCATTTATGCGACGTTACCAAACCCTACAGATCACAGAGCTCCGCCCCCTTTCTTCCCCTGCAGCCGTAGTGACAAAATGGGGTGCCCGCACGGCCGCCGCAACTCCAAATACGTCAAGAAAGAAAGTGGTGGAGTAGAGCATAGCTACTAATCGAGATGGTATTTCCCTGTCTTCCGGCCAATGCCCGTTGGTAGAAGGAGCGCTAGGGTAAGGAAGGGGGCGGGGAGGGAGAGCATCATACGGCGCGCACCTGGAGGAGCGACGGAGGGCGATGCGGGCGCCCCGGGGCGGGAGTAGAGAGGCTGCGGGAGAAGGCCGGCGGGCAGGGGAGCGGAGAGACGGCAGGGTCGCGGCGAGGTGGGGGGAGAGTGCGGCGGCCATGGCGACAGAGGGGGGCAGCAGGGGGCAGGGCGAGGGCGCAACACACACAAGCGCGGATTGGTTCAGTGGTCTAGTCGGTCCAGCTCCTGCTCTGGTTTTGGCACTTTGCTGCGTGCGACGAGCTGCGGCCACAGGTTTTGGGGTTTCAGGATCAGGAGAGGCTCTCGCAGAGAAACATAAGTAGTTTTATTTCTCTCTTTTTTTTCGGGAAAATTTAGTTTTATTTCTTGATGATGAGAGTATGAATTCCGACCTAACGAGTGCTCCTGTTTTTTCAAGGATTTCCACTTGGAGATGTACCAGTAGCAAACAAAGCGTCAGCGTCAGGGAGCATCGCCTTTTCTTAACACAAAAATAACACATGTATGGATAAAACAGGTGACCATTTGCGCCAACGAGAATCTGAATATGCTCTTGGACATTCTGGAACCTGATTCCTGGCCAGTGTTTGCTCCGCCGCCGGAGACCTGCGGATGTGCCTCCAGACAGGCATACCACACAGGAACACAATCTGTTTCGTAAAAGACTGATACATTTGCTAACACTAATGAGAACAAAACACAAGTTCTGAATAACGCATCAGCTCATGGAAACTGGGAAAACAAGCATGATCTTCTATTTGTTTGTTAGCTACAACGAAGCACAGGGCTACCAAACCTTAGGTCATCACATCTAACAATGAGCTGCTAAGCTACAGATACAGGTAGCCCTTACACAAGCCTCTACGGGCAACACAATAGTTCGTTCCCTTGTGAAACCTTACAGATGAAGATCTGCGTAGTAGCGCCACACCAGACCCTTCTTGTGTGCACCCCATACATGGAGCAGAGTCAGGCGTCGAAGCTTGTTGAGAAACTCAAGGTGCTGCATTCCAGGTTCCTCAAGTTGAGCTGTATTAAACATACACATGGATATGCTTGTCAGCAAACTACCACCACACATTTTATATAAACAAACAGAACAGAGGAATGGAGCTTATGGTCTCATAGCTAGCCTTTTGTTTTACTTTATACAGTTATTACTGTGTAAATGTAGCAGAACAAACCATTGATAGATTATAAACATGGTGGATGCAGAGCTACCAGTACATACCATGACAGCGATTCCACTCTCACAAAATCTTGGAATGCTGATTAGCCTGACCTGCTGCTTTTCCTTTCCTGGATAACAAGGGTGTTAAGTTGGGTGCTGAAACGACATATGGATTTCGCTTCAAGTAGTACCTTTCAACAACCGAGTCTCGTATCTATCTTGATTCCCGACGAAGTAAACATGGGGGCAGGTTTCAACAAGGAAAGGGTCCTTGTCTGTGTATGGATAACATCCTAGACAAGACAGAAAGGCAAGTAAGAACAAGAGCTTAACTAGAGATAATTTGGCCAAACGCAGGCATGCAGATGACATGTCTTGTGTCTTCTGCAGCGAACCTGAAACTATCCAGCATCTATTCTTTGATTGCATTGTTGCTAAACATGTCTGGAATCTAGTTGCTGATATTTTTAAGGTTGATGTTCCTAATTCATTTGCTTTGCTGACTTCCTTCTGGAAGAGAAGAAAATACTTTGAAGCTTTAAACATCGTTACTGCTGCTACCTTGTGGAGCTTATGGCGTTTTCGAAATGACTTTGTTTTCCAGGGGCGATGATGGCGAAGTATACGATGTGTTTTGGACCTGTTGGGGGCAACGATCAAGCAATGGAAAATACTATGCTCAGAAGCTCAGGGTGCGCTACTTCTCCGATGTTTAAGGCTACTGGACCACCGAAGAGGGGAATTGCTTAGGATTGCCTGGAGATAAAATTCTACTATCAAGGGCGTCGCTGGGCTGTGTTCTGCTAGCTTACAATTCTTAGCTTTGATCTTAAGTAGGCTGGCATGTTGCTCCCCGGCTATGTTTCTTGGCTTGAACTACCTAAAACTTGTAATAGGGCAGTCTAAAACCCCGTTTCCCATCTGTGGCAGCTACTCTCCGGTTGCCGCCGAGCGCTGTTAACAGTCTATGTTGGTTGACGTTTGCCTGGGCTTTCTATAAAGTTGGGGTGGGGGGAAACCCCTTTTGATTCAAAAAAAAAAAGAAAGAAAGGCAAGTAAGGATTATCTAGCCTAAGATAATGCAACTACCAAGTGACCATTTAAACCATGAAATTCAGGTAGAATAAATGAATGATGATAACGGCACTAGGTCATTTTACCAAACAATATCATCATTACCACTAAGGCACTAAAGTTGAAATGCCTAATGGGTTACCTAGGCTGTTCGGTGCAGTCGGAGCAAGATGGCGCCATTTCAATGTCCTTTCCATGAACTCCAGCCTATCTTTGGCATCCGAGTACCTGTAGAGGTCATCTATGTTCTGCCCAGATGTTCCAATGAACCTGCATACAGAATTTATTGCATAAAAATCTCCAAGTTGCTTTCATTTATAGAAAGTTAAAGAAGCAGTGCCACTCACTTGACATTGTCAAGATCGAATTGATGTGGATTCGGACATGATGAAAATGTATTATAGGTGGATGCTCCAGAGAAAAGGCATCTATGCAAAGGCTACAATAAATAAATTAAGATATGAGTTAGTCATGCATGCACAAAAGAACCATTGATTGGTACTGATATTATGATAATAAAATTCAATAGCTATTCATCAGCATCAAGAACCAACCTGCTGAGGCAAAGCAAAATTCGCTGGATCATTACACCCTGGCATTATATCTACAGGTAATGACGCCACCAGCTGCAGAGGAAATGGATTACATCAAGATCAACAACAGAAAATGGAGCAGTCAAACTGGCAAATTTTGAAGGGAAAGGGTAAAACAGTTTAACCTGAGTCAGCATTATATCCAGTTCTTTGATTGGTTCAGCTATCCTTGGTTGATCTTTTGCAGCTACTGTCTGAAAGATACAATACATGCTGGTAAGCAATTTCACAAAGTGGTCGCAGAACATGTGAAATGAAATGCCATTACCTGGCCATTCAAGAACCTTGGTGCAATATGTACTGAATTTCCGGCAACCACAAGACGAACTATCTTCGATGCTATGGCTTGCTCCTAATTAATTTCAAGAGATCAGCAGAATTAGTGTCTCACTTGAGTATAACAATACTTATACTTGATAATGACAAATGACATACATTCTCATCGCCCAAATGCCCAGTGATATGGTCGATAAGAAGTTGGAACTGCAGAGGATTGAATGTGCTGCTCCCGACACTTAGTCCCGACACAAAAACAACATACTTGTCCTCATCTGTAACAGAAATGAATTCATTCCAGAGCAATTTTAACACGACTGGAAATTTGTAGCAACATGGAAAAATATTCAGGAATGAGCCCCGCAGGATACAGAAAATATTACTTATGCTAGGCAACACAGTTTGAGGAGGAAGACCAGCCTCCATAACATCTTCAACAAGAAAGTTGCCAGCACTTGTTTCCTTCCCATGAAGAGCTACTACAACTCCTGTAGATGACCAAGTGTTATTCCAAAGAACATGACTTGCTAGTTAAAAGTACAGAACAGATTGTACAGCACTAAAGAAACAAGCCTTGAATTTGCAGCATGACGAGTCTTTTAAGTGACAGTCAAACTTACCGGTCACATAAGCTGCTGGAGGTATGGCTCCTGCAAGTGCAACTCTTCCACTTTCATCTTCCAGAATAAGATTATCGTCAGAATGCATGAAATTGTGTGGCTTAACAAGAGGGATTGCCGACCTCTGCAGCACAGAAAGTTCATGCAGAAGCACATCAGTTTTTTTACACACATGCATCATATATGAGCGTGTGGAATCACTACCATAATGTTACATTACCTCCTTTGAGTATTCATCGAGAATTGAAGGCTTCAGTTTCATGTGCTTGTATAAAGTTCCAACAAGCACACAATCTTTTCCTTCTTCGAGTCCAAGTACCGTAGTGACTGTAAGGTAGGAAAAAGGAGTGACTACAATTCATTCTTAATTCACAAAAGGAGAGCAAATGTTGTGCGATCCACTAGCATGAAGAAAATGTAACTACACAACACCAAAACTCATGCTGAGGATTCGAATCAGTAAAACCCCGGAAACTGGACCCAAATTTCCAATCTTGCTAACAAGGAGGCGGACTGTAAACATACTCCTAGATTCTAACTACAAAATGATGGTGCTCTCAGCAATATTAACTCCATTGAAAAGATCATATGCCACAGAGCACTACAGCCAAGTGAAATGGCTTCCACCACAACTTCAATTGCACACCAACCAAAGCATTTGATAGCTACCAGTTCCGGAACTTTATGAAAGCAGACAAACTAAATTGGACATGAGCCTGAACACACCCAGGAGACCCTAACCGGATAATCAATGTCGGAAGCTGCTTAACCTAAACAAAGCTCAAAGGGCCTAAAATTCGGCACTCACAAGTCACAACTGCACTTGCCAAATCTTGTGGAGCCACCAGTAATCAACTGTCCATGGATTAGAGAGCAACATTTCAACAAGCCATACATACTGTACCACAAATTCACAGCAAACACCGAAATCAGGCAATGCTCTGGAAACAATTTCTATCCATAACTACCCCCAGACAAGTCATGCTGAACTCTCCAAAGCATCGATTGGGGGGGAGAGGGGGGAGGGGTTCCGTACCGGGGAGGTGCGGCTTCCGGGAGGGGACGAGGGCGTGGAGGAGGGTGCGCATGTGGTGGAGGCGGGTGTAGTAGATGTGGCTGTACTGCTGGCCCTGGTACCTCTCCCCCTGGATGGTGTACCTCTCGTCCTGCACGCGCGCGGCCGCCGCTCGGCAAATCAGTCAGGTCCACGGCCCCGAACGGGGGCGAATCGAATCGGATGGGGGCGGCGGGGTGCTTACCAGGTTGCTGTAGTCGGCCTGCTTCCTCTCCATGGCGACCGGCGGCGGCGGAGTTTTGGGGGAGGGGAGGGGCGTGGGTGGGGTTTGGAGCGGTCTGTGGGGTTTCTCTCTCGTCGTCCGCGCGTGTCTCCTTCCCGCCCGCGCCCAAATTTATCCGCCGTGGGCGCGCTCCGTGGTTTCGTCGGCGATGGAAGCGGTGCGGCGTCGCCGTGACAGAGTGACACTGGCCTGGCTCAGGCCCGGGTGGGAAGATTAGTAGCACTTTCGCGGCCCAACCCGATAGACTCCCTCACGGTTGCGCTCGGCCCACCTAGAATGATTTCGTGGGGCGAGTGACTGTCACGAACTACTCTCTGGATTTCAGCATAATTTGTCTCTCTTACACTAGGCTAGGGTGGGCCCGTGGTACGTATCTCAGAGGATTCTCTAAAAAAAACTTGTATCTCAGAGGAGAAGGAAACCGATAAAGGGAATCAGATCCAAACACAGAGAGAGAGAGAGATTTTTTGCGACGGAGAGAGAGAGAGATGTGTACAAAGTACTTCCTCTGGATGGGAATATAAATTGGACATCGATTTTTAGGTCCTCGATTTGACTAGCAAAACATGTGTTGTATGCCATAAAAATTATATTTGTAGAATCCTTGTCGAATGAACTTCCTAAACACATATTTTTTGGGAGGAATATTATACATATATTGCAAGTTAAATTCACGACCTAAATTTCGGTGCTCAACTTATATACTCATCTGAAGAGAGTAGGCGAGAGAAGAGAGAGTCGTTACAACATTTCCTTTCTTGCCGTCTTCAAAGTCTCATCGTCGCTTAGGACCAGTTCTTTAGATGGCTTCTAGAATAAGCTGGAACAAGCTTATGAGCTTGCCGCTGGATGATCGCGAGACTCTTTTGAGGCGTTGATTTGGCACACTAGGCTAGGGTGGGCCCATGCCATTCTTCCCTCTTTTACAAGCGGCTTGTGCCCAAGTCAAATCCTATCAAAACCACTGAGTAAAGTGTACTCCTTGCATAGGTCACTACCACCTCCGCTTCTGGTGATAAGTGATGCATTGTATGCGCGACAATTTTCTATAGCATTTTATCTCTTAAACTGTGCGTCCAGATCACAACCATTTTCACCGTTGCATGTCTTACATCGAGATTTTTGAAACTAGATCACATGTTAATATGTTTAAAGGAACATTTTTTTTTCCAAAAAAGCAAAAACAGGGAAAAAAGGGTGAAAACCAAAAAAGAATACAAAAAACGAAAGCACGGCCGTGCCTTTTCACTTATTGGAAGCACACATGTATTTTTTAATTTTTGGGAAGCACAATTGTGTTTTTCACTTTTTGGGAAGCACACCTACACTTTTCACTTCCAGGAAGCTCAACTGTGCTTTTCACTTTTCGAAAGTGCAACTATGGGAAGCACATAACAATGTTTTTTCACATGGTATGCTTCACCAGAGAAAATAAAAACAACAACAAAATATAAAGAAAACATAGGAAAAACCAAAAGCCTGGAAAAAATGTGTGCAAAAAATGAGTTCTCGTGAGTGTATTCGATGCGCGACACATGGCGGTGGCTAGGCAGACTACGCAGGCGCCCCTCGCGCGCTTGTGCGTGTTGGGGAACGTAGCAGAAATTCAAAATTTTCCTACGTCTCACCAAGATCAATCTAGGAGATGTTAGCAACGAGAGGGGAGGAGTGCATCTACATACCCTTGTAGATCGCGAGCGGAAGCGTTCAATAGAACGGGGTTGATGGAGTCGTACTCGTCGTGATCCAAATCACCGATGATCCTAGCGCTGAACGGACGGCACCTCCGCGTTCAACACACGTACGGAGCAGCGACGTCTCCTCCTTCTTGATCCAGCAAGGGGGAAGGAGAGGTTGATGGAGATCCAGCAGCACGACGGCATGGTGGTGGAAGTAGCGGGATTCCAACAGGGCTTCGCCAAGCGTTGCGGGAGGAGGGAGATGTGTCACGGGAGGGAGAGGGAGGCGCCAGGGCTTAGGTATTGCTGCCCTCCCCTTCCCCACATATATATAGGGGCAAGGGAGAAGGGGGGGCGCAGCCTTGGCCCTTCCTCCAAGGAAGGGTGCGGCCAGGGAGGAGTCCATCCTCCCCAAGGCACCTAGGAGGTGCCTTCCCCCTTTAGGACTCTCCCTTTCCCTTATCTCTTGGCGCATGGGCCTCTTGGGGCTGGTGCCCTTGGCCCATATAGGCCAAGGCGCACACCCCTACCGCCCATGTGGCCCCCCGGGGCTGGTGGACCCCCTTGGTGGACCCCCGGACCCCTTTCGGCACTCCGGACCATTTCGGAACTCCTCGTGACGTCCGGGATCTCATCCGGGACTCCGAAAAACTTTCGGGTTACCGCATACTAATATCTCTACAACCCTAGCGTCACCGAACCTTAAGTGTGTAGACCCTACGGGTTCGGGAGACACGTAGACATGACCGAGACAACTCTCCGGCCAATAACCAACAGTGGGATCTGGATACCCATGTTGGCTCCCACATGCTCCTCGATGATCTCATCGGATGAACCACGATGTCGAGGATTCAATCAATCCCGTATACAATTCCATTTGTCAATCGGTACGTTACTTGCCCGAGATTCGATCGTCGGTATCCCAATACCTTGTTCAATCTCGTTACCGTCAAGTCACTTTACTCGTTTCGTAACGCATGATCCCGTGGCTAACTCCTTAGTCACATTGAGCTCATTATGATGATGCATTACCGAGTGGGCCCAGAGATACCTCTCCGTCATACGGAGTGACAAATCCCAGTCTCGATTCGTGCCAACCCAACAGACACTTTCGGAGATACCTGTAGTGCACCTTTATAGCCACCCAGTTACGTTGTGACGTTTGGTACACCCAAAGCATTCCTACGGTATCCGGGAGTTGCACAATCTCATGGTCTAAGGAAATGATACTTGACATTAGAAAAGCTCTAGCAAACGAACTACACGATCTTGTGCTATGCTTAGGATTGGGTCTTGTCCATCACATCATTCTCCTAATGATGTGATCCCGTTATCAATGACATCCAATGTCCATGGTGAGGAAACCATAACCATCTATTGATCAACGAGCTAGTCAACTAGAGGCTTACTAGGGACATGTCGTGGTCTATGTATTCACACATGTATTACGGTTTCCAGTTAATACAATTATAGCATGAACAATAGACAATTATCATGAATAAGGAAATATAATAATAACCATTTTATTATTGCCTCTAGGGCATATTTCCAAAAGTCTCCCACTTGCACTAGAGTCAATAATCTAGTTCACATCGCCATGTGATTAATACCCAAGAGTTTACTAGAGTCAATAATCTAGTTCACAACACCATGTGATTGTAATGAATCCAACACCCATGGGGTTTGTTCATATCTCGCTTGTGAGAGAGGTTATTAGTCAACGGGTCTGAACCTTTCAGATCCGTGTGTGCTTTACAAATCTCTATGTCATCTTGTAGATGCTGCTACCACGCGCTACTTGGAGCTATTCCAAATAACTGCTCTACTATACGAATCCGGTTTACTACTCACAGTCATCCGGATTAGTGTCAAAGTTTGCATCGACGTAACCCCTTACGACGAACTCTTTTACCACCTCCATAATCGAGAAAATTCCTTAGTCCACTATATACTAAGGATAAGTTCGACCGTTGTCATGTGATCCATTCCTGGATCACTCTTGTACCCCTTGACTAACTCATGGCAAGGCACACTTCACGTGCGGTACACAGCATAGCAAACTGCAGAGCCTACGTCTAAAGCATAGGGGACGACCTTCGTCCTTTCTCTCTCTTCTGCCGTGGTCAGGTCTTGAGTCTTACTCAGTACTCACACCTTGTAAAACAGCCAAGAACTCCTTCTTTGCTGATCTATTTTGAACTCCTTCAAAATCCTGTCACGGTATGCATTCATTTGAAAGTACTATTAAGCGTTTTCGATCTATCCTTATAGATCTTGATGCTCAATGTTCAAGTAGCTTAATCCAGGTTTTCCATTGAAAAACACTTTTCAAATAACCCTGTATGTTTTCCAGAAATTCTACATCATTTCTGATCAACAATATGTCAACAACATATACTCATCAGAAATTCTATAGTGCTCCCACTCTTCTTTGGAAATACAAGTTTCTCATGAACTTTGTATAAACCCAAAATCTTTGATCATCTCATCAAAGCGTTCATTCCAACTCCGAGATGCTTACTCCAATCCTTAGAAGGATTGCTGGAGCTTTGCATACTTGTTAGCATCTTTCAGGATTGACAAAACCTTCTGGTTGTATCACATACAACCTTTCCTCAAGAAAATCGTCAAGGAAACAATGTTTTGACATCCTATCTGCAAGATTTCATAAATAATGCAGTAACTGCTAATATAATTCTAACAGACTCTTAGCATCGCTACGAGTGAGAAAGTCTCATCGCAGTCAACTCCTTGAACTTGCCGGAAAACATCTTAACGACAAGTCGAGCTTTCTTAATGGTGACACTTACCATCATTGTCTGTTTTCCCTTTAAAATCCATCTGTACCCAACAGCCTTACGACCATCAAGTAGTTCTTTCAAAGTCTATACTTTGTTTTCATACATGGATCCTCTCAGATTTTATGGCCTCGAGCCATTCGTCGGAATCCGGGCCCACCATCACTTCTCCATAGCTCGTAGGTTCATTGTTGTCTAGCAACATCACTTCCAGGACAGGATTACGTACCACTCTGAAGTAGCATGCATCCTTGTCGTCCTACGAGGTTTGGTAGTGACTTGATCCGAAGTTTCATGATCACTATCATAAGCTTCCACTTCAATTGGTGTAGGTGCCACAGGAACAACTTCCTGTGCCCTGCTACACACTAGTTGAAGTCATGGTTCAATAACCTCATCAAGTCTCCACCATCCTCCCACTCAATTCTTTCGAGAGAAACTTTTCCTCGAGAAAGGACCTGTTTCTAGAAACAATCACCTTGCTTCCGGATCTGAAATAGGAGGTATACCCAACTGTTTTGGGTATTCTATGAAGATGCATTTATCCACTTTGGGTTCGAGCTTATCAGCCTGAAACTATTTCACATAAGCGTCGCGGCCCCAAACTTTTAAGAAACGACAGCTTAGGTTTCTCTAAACCATAGTTCATACGGTGTCGTCTCAACGGAATTGCGTGGTGCCCTATTTAAAGTGAATGCGGTTGTCTCTAATGCCTAACCCATAAACGATAGTTGTAATTCGATAAGAGACATCATGGTATGCACCATATCCAATAGGGTGCAGTTATGATGTTCGGACACACCATCACAATATGGTGTTCCAGGCGGTATTAGTCGTGAAACAATTTCCACAATTTCTTAATTGTGTGCCAAACTCGTAACTCAGATATTCATCTCTATGATCATATCACAGACATTTTATCCTCTTGTCACGACGATCTTCAACTTCACTCTGAAATTACTTGAACCTTTCAATAATTCAGACTTGTGTTTCATCAAGTAAATATTCTCAGCATCTACTCAAATCATCTGTGAAGTAAGAACATAACGATATCCACTGCGTGCCTCAGCACTCATTGGACTGCACACATCAAATGTATTACTTCCAACAAGTTGCTCTCTTGTTCCATCTTACTGAAAACGAGGCCTTTCAGTCATCTTGCCCATGTGGTATGATTTGCATGTCTCAAGTGATTCAAAATCAAGTGAGTCCAAATGATCCATCTGTATGGACTTTCTTCATGCATATGTACTAATAGACATGGTTCGCATGTCTCAATCTTTTCAAAAACGAGTGATTCCAAAGATCCATCAACATGGAGCTTCTTCATGCGTTTTATACCAATATGACTCAAGTGGCAGTGCCACAAGTATGTGGTACTATCATTACTATCTTATATCTTTTGGCATGAACATGTGTATCACTACGATCGAGATTCAATAAACCATTCATTTTAGGTGCAAGACCATTGAAGGTATTATTCAAATAGACAGAGTAACCATTATTCTCCTTTAATGAATAACCGTATTGCGATAAACATAATCCAATCATGTCTATGCTCAACGCAAACACCAAATAATAATTATTCAGGTTTAACCCCAATCTCGATGGTAGAGGGAGCATGCGATGCTTGATCACATCAACCTTGGAAACACTTCCAACACATATCGTCATCTCACCTTTAGCTAGTCTCCGTTTATTCCGCAGCTTTTATTTCGAGTTACTAACACTTAGCAACCGAACCGGTATCTAATACCCTGGTGCTACTAGGAGTACTAGTAAAGTACACATGTATATCCAATATACTTCTGTCGACCTTGCCAACCTTCTCATCTACGAAGTATCTAGGGTGGTTCTGCTTCAGTGACCGTTCCCCTCATTTCAGAAGCACTTAGTCTCGGGTTTGGGTTCAACCTTGGGTTTCTTCACTAGAGCAGCAACTGATTTGCCGTTTCATGAAGTATCCCTTCTTGCCCTTGCCCTTCTAGAAACTAGTGGTTTTACTAACCATCAACAATTGATGCTCCTTCTTGATTTCTACTTTCGCGGTGTCAAACATCGCGAGTTGCTCAAGGATCATCATGTCTATCCCTGATATGTTATAGTTCATCACGAAGCTCTAATAGCTTGGTGGCAGTGACTATGGAGAACCATCACTATCTCATCTGGAAGATTAACTCCCACTCGATTCAAGTGATTGTAGTACTCAGACAATCTGAGCATATGCTCAACGATTGAGCTTTTCTCCCTTAGTTTGCAGGCTTAAGAAACTTGTCAGAGGTCTCATACCTCTTGACGTGGGCATTAGTCTGAAATCCCAATTTCAGTCTTTGGAACATCTCATATGTTCTGCGACGTTTCAAAACCGTCTTTGGTGCCACAATTTTAAACCGTTAGCATCACACATTGAACTATCACGTAGTCATCAAAACGTGTATGTCAGATGTTTCGTAACATCTACAGACGACGCTCGAGGTTCAGCACACCGAGCGGTGCATTAAGGACATAAGCCTTCTGTGCAGCAATGAGGACAATCCTTAGTTTACGGACCCAGTCCGCGTAATTGCTACTATCAACTTTCAACTAAATTTTCTCTAGGAACATATCTTAGTAGAACTAAAGCGTAAGCTACGACATTAAAGCGTAAGCGTAAGCTAGCGTGGGGCGCGTGTAGTGCGCGCGAGCGAACACGGCCGGCCGAAAGTTGCGCTGGCGCGCCGTATTTAAACGTTTCCCTTTAGAAAAACTCAAACCCTCTTCAAATTTGCCAAAAAAACATTTTGTGCACTTTTACAAATCTACAAAAAAAATGGATTCTTTTTTTTAAGTCAACCGCATAACCAAGCCTTGCTGGGCCGGCCTGCAGCGCGCGGGCGTGAGCACCAGTTGAGTGAGTAGAAGCTCTCCGTTCCCAAGCCGCATCACGAGAGAACCACCGAGCACGCAGACAGAGTTCATTCTCCCAAAGGAGTATGACCAATGTGGTGTAGGAGTATTATTTTCAGGATTGTTGGTTAGGTAATTCTCATCTACCTCACACGCAGGGACGGTGCTGGAGGTCGGAAGTAGTACTATTTTTTCGCCTCCGGTCGTTGTCGATATTGCGCACGACTCACACGCAGGGACCGTGCTAGAGGATGGACGTCGCTTGTGTCCCCACGAGACCGCACACGTCGATCTTCAGCTATAAATTCAGACAACACGCGGCTCTTCATCTTCCGTATTCAAATACAAGAACAAACAAGCCCTTGATTACGCCGTCCATCCCAAGCTCCCAACCACATTTCTTCTCCCACTCCACTCGTTAAATACCCCTTGAAAATACACTCCCTCTTCAGATCAACATAGAAGTGCAAGGAAACCCCAGCCTCCAGCCACTAGTAGAAAACTGGGCTTTGGTCACAGGGCAATATTCACATTAGTCCCGGTTCAGTCACGAACCGGGACTAATGTGAGCATTGGTCCCGGTTCGTGCGGCCAGGGGCCTGCCGGGCCTCGTGGGGGCATTGGTCCCGGTTCGTCCGGACCCTTTGGTCCCGGTTGGTGGGACAAACCGGGACCAATGGGCCACGCTCCTGGCCCACCACCCTTTAGTCCCGGTTCATACCACAAACCGGGACTAAAGGGCTGGTCCTAGTTGCGGCCAGTGTTTAGTCCCACATCGCCAACCGAAGGGCGCTCACACCAGTTTATAAGTCCGTCCCTCTATGCCTTGTTGAGCTTCTCTTAAAGTGAAAATAGATGCCCTTATACAGGGAATTTCACCTAAATTCACAGTAAATTGAAATTTACTGTGAATTTAGGTTTAATTTTCTCTATAAGCGCATCTATGTTCATTTTTTATATTTATTAAATAAATAAACCTTAATAAAATAAATAAAACTAAATAAACCTTAATAAAATAAACTATAGTAACTACAATAAATAAACCTTTATAAATTAAGTAAAAATAGCAGCAGTAAAATAAATAAAAATAACAGCAGTAAAATAAATAAAAATAAAATAATTAAAGTAAAATACATAAGTAATTAGAAATAAAATAAATAAGTTTTTTGTTGTAAGTAGAAACAAAACAAAACAAATAAAGCAAAAGAGAAAAAAAAACACGAGCCATCAACTCCATAACCGCCATATCTGGGATAGAGAAGGGCGATCCCTTGGAGTGGGATTCACATACAGTTGCCCGTAACATCTACCATTCGAGCCTAGCAGGTGGAACTCGGATCTGTCAACAGTGTCAAAGCGGCAAATAGCAGGCGGAGGAGAAGCCACCGATGTCATGTGTAGATCCCTTCTAGGTCTTGCGGATCGTGCTATTACAGCAATTTGGTTGGTTGATCCCAAAAAAAAAGGAATTTGGTTGGTTTTCTTGAAGCCCTAGCTTGTTGTGCCGTCCTATTCTCTCAATGCAATTTAGCAAATGCTACTACAGTACAGTAAAGGGCACAAGGAAAAAGCACACAGTGAAGGAAAATACCTCCATATCAAAGCTGCTACTTATCTTGTTGGTTATCAGGATGTGGATATGTAGAATTTTCTCTAGCCACGGCAACAGACATGCATTCATCGAGGGGGTTCACTACAGAACAAAATAAATGCTGACGTTAGTTGTTGAGGGTACGTTTGACATCCCTCAGAGACTAGATAATGAAAAGATGAATCGTCAAACCTGGATGAACAAAGACGCTACCAAGTGGATGAATCTGATGGCCTGTCCTCCCTTGAAGATCATGCGTCCTCCCTTGAAGGCGCCACCAGGGCCATGGACGCCTCATACACCGCCGCCGACGTGTTGTAGTGATGAGGTATCGTGCAGGATCTGACACAGGATCACCTTTAGGCAAGATGAATAGGTCTTCAGGGGCACGACGACAGCGGCGGCGCCATGGCCGGGACTGGTGACGACGGCGGCGGCGAGCAAGCGGGAGGGTGGCGGCGGCTGCGTGCGAGTGGGAGGCCGGAGGATCACCACTCATTGTGCTCGACATATCACTACAAGAAACCTGTTAATCCATGACGTGTTTCTAATGACATTTTTGGAAACTCTCATCGATGACCTGGTAAAACCCCACAAGCCCGGTGAAAGCCCGCTAAAGCTCGTCTAACCGTTCCCGTATAAAAACTTAACCCTAAATTCTCTCCTCGGCCCCTGCATCGTGTCCCACAGCACGTCGTCACCCCTCGTCCCTCCCACAGCTCGTAAACCTTAATACAATAAAATAAAATAAACTATAGTAACTACAATAAATAACCTTAATAAATTAAGTAAAAATAGCAGCAGTAAAATAAATAAAAATAAAATAATTAAAGTAAAATACATCAGTAATTAGAAATAAAATAAATAAGTTTTTTGTTGTAAGTAGAAACAAAACAAAACAAATAAAGCAAAAGAGAAAAAAAACAGAGGAAAAAAATTATGCCACCTACTGGGCCACCACGGCCTGAATACGACTAGAAACCCATCCATGGGCCAGGATTCAGGCCCGCAGAAGGCCCAGTAGGCCCCACAGGCAAAGAGAACAGTTAGGCCCGAAAGCCTGTAGTTGAGAGGAGTTCGAGAGGGTGGGCGCAGCAGCGCTTATAAACCACTCTCGAGCTCTCTCAACTAGCGAGGTGGGACTAAACTTTTGACGCGGGGCAGCACAAGGCCTTTGGTCCCGGTTGGTGCCACCAACCGGGACTAAAGGGGGCATTGGTCCCGGTTCGTGGCACCAACCGGGACCAAAGGCCTTTAGTCCCGGTTGGTGCCACCAACCGGGACCAATGAGTTCCCTATATATACCCCATCGCCACAGCAGAGCACTCCAGAGTGCTCTGTTTTTTCTGGCCGGCGAGGGGAGGGCATTTGGGTGCTCTAGCTCACCTCCTATGCACATCAGGTGTTCGATGAAATGTCTGAGCCACACTAGTTAATCTTTGTCCTCTCGAAACTCGACCTCCGAGCTTCATTTTCCCCGAGATTTGTCTAGGTTTAGCGATCCGTCACGTCCCGTCCCCGTCTTCACCGCCGTCGATCGCCCGCGCCGATCTCGTCGCCAGCACCACCGTGGTGAGCCTCTTGTTCTTATCTTCTTTCTGAAAGGAAAAAATTCTTACTTTAGATAGTTACTTGTCTAATTTTGTTACTTTTATTATTCCTTCTTATTACATAGTGCGATGGTTTTGGTATCTGCCCCCGTCGGCCCTCGTCCTGTCTATGATTCGGATGTGGTATATATTATCTTTTTATAACTATTTGGTTCATTTATTGTTTATGACAAATATACCGACCAACGTGACACAGATTTTATTTATCTAGGAGGTGGTTGAACCGGAAATTCTAACCGACCCTATTGTCGAGAGGTTAAATTTAGTTGAAGAAGAAAACAATTACTTGAAGGAAAAAATAAAAAAATTGAGGAGGAGAAGATGATATTGGAGTTGCATGTTGCGGATGTCGTCGATGATCACAAGATCAAGATGGATGCAATGCGCTTGAAGATTAGAAAGATTAGAAAATATGCCATTCATACCGAGGCTTGGTATCATTATGCCGTTGGATCAATTGTTACCTTGGTTGCGATTATGATCGCATTGAAATGTTTTACATAGTTTCAATGTATGGTTTAATTAATTAGATGCTCTGGAGAGCTATATATATGTTGTTAGATGAGAACTATGTATGTAGTTTGGTTCTAATGTGATGATGAACTTCTATTAATTTGGTCACTTAATTATCTATTCATGATGTTCTGTAATGGTTTTTGACACACTTAATTATATATAATTCACGCAGATGAACCGGAAATGGATGTACGGTGACAGACACACCTCCGAGTACATTAAGGGCGTGCATGATTTTCTCGAAGTGGCTGAGGCAAACAAGCAGAATGGTTTTATGTTTTGTCCATGCCCTATATGTGGGAATACGAAGTCTTACTCTGACCGGAAAATCCTTCACACCCACCTGCTTTACAAGGGTTTCATGCCACACTATAATGTTTGGACGAGGCACGGAGAAATAGGGGTTATGATGGAAGACGGCGAAGAAGAAGAGGACGATGACAACTATGTGCCCCCTGAATACGGTGATGCTGCAATGGGGGAAGCTGCTGAAGATCAAGAGGAACCAGACGATGTGCCCAATGATGCTGCAAGGGGGGAAGCTGCTGAAGATCAAGAGGAACCAGTGCCCCATGATGATGATCTCCGCCGGGTCATAGTCGATGCAAGGACGCAATGCGAAAGTCAAAAGGAGAAGCTGAAGTTCGATCGCATGTTAGAGGATCACAAAAAAGGGTTGTACCCCAATTGCGAAGATGGCAACACAAAGCTCGGTACCGTACTGGAATTGCTGCAGTCGAAGGCAGAGAATGCTGTGCCTGACAAAGGATTTGAGAAGCTATTGAAAATATTGAAGAAGAAGCTTCCAAAGGATAACGAATTGCCCGACAGTACATACGCAACAAAGAAGGTCGTATGCCCTCTAGGATTGGAGGTGCAGAAGATACATGCATGCCCTAATGACTGCATCCTCTACCGTGGTGCGTACAAGGATCTGAACGCATGCCCGGTATGCGGTGCATTGCGGTATAAGATCAGACGAGATGACCCTGGTGATGTTGACGGCGAGCCCCCAGGAAGAGGGTTCCTGTGAAGGTGATGTGGTATGCTCCTATAATACCACGGTTGAAACGTCTGTTCAGAAATGAAGAGCATGCCAAGTTGATGCGATGGCACAGTGAGGACCGTAAGAAAGACGGGAAGTTGAGAGCACCCGCTGACGGGTCGCAATGGAGAAAAATCGAGAGAAAGTACTGGGCTGAGTTTGCAGCTGACCCAAGGAACGTATGGTTTGGTTTAAGCGTGGATGGCATTAATCCTTTCGGGGAGCAGAGCAGCAATCACAGCACCTGGCCCATGACTCTATGTATGTATAACCTTCCTCCTTGGATGTGCATGAAGCGGAAGTTCATTATGATGCCAGTTCTCATCCAAGGCCCTAAGCAACCCGGCAACGACATTGATGTGTACCTAAGGCCATTAGTTGAAGAACTTTTACAACTGTGGAATGGAAATGGTGTACGTACGTGGGATGAGCACAAACAGGAGGAATTTAACCTGCACGCGTTGATGTTTGTAACCATCAACAATTGGCCCGCTCTCAGTAACCTTTCAGGACAGACAAACAAGGGATACCACGCATGCACGCACTGTTTAGATGACACTGAAAGTATATACCTGGACAAAAGCAGGAAGAATGTGTACCTGGGCCATCGTCGATTTCTTCCGACCAACCATCAATGTCGAAAGAAAGGCAAGCATTTCAAAGGCGAGGCAGATCACCGGAAGAAGCCCGCCATGCGTACCGGTGATCACGTACTTGCTATGGTCAATGATTTACACGTAATCTTTGGAAAGGGTCCCGGCGGACTAGCTGTTCCGAATGACGCTGAGGGATACGCACCCATGTGGAAGAAGAAATCTATATTTTGGGACCTACCCTACTGGAAAGAGCTAGAGGTCCGCTCTTCAATCGACGTGATGCACGTGACGAAGAACCTTTGCGTGAACCTGCTAGGCTTCTTGGGCGTGTATGGGAAGACAAAAGATACACCTGAGGCACGGGAGGACCTGCAATGTTTGCACGAAAAAGACGGCATGCCTCCGAAGCAGTATGAAGGTCCTGCCAGCTACGCTCTTACGAAAGAAGAGAAAGAAATCTTCTTTGAATGCCTACTCAGTATGAAGGTCCCGACTGGCTTCTCGTCGAATATAAAGGGAATAATAAATATGCCAGAGAAAAAGTTCCAGAACCTAAAGTCTCATGACTGCCACGTGATTATGATGCAACTGCTTCCGGTTGCATTGAGGGGGCTTCTACCGGAAAACGTCCGATTAGCCATTGTGAAGCTATGTGCATTCCTCAATGCAATCTCTCAGAAGGTGATCGATCCAGAAATCATACCAAGGCTAAGGAGTGATGTGGCACAATGTCTTGTCAGTTTCGAGCTGGTGTTCCCACCATCCTTCTTCAATATCATGACGCACGTCCTAGTTCATCTAGTCGACGAGATTGTCATTCTGGGGCCCGTATTTCTACACAATATGTTCCCCTTTGAGAGGTTCATGGGAGTCCTAAAGAAATATGTCCGTAACCGCGCTAGGCCAGAAGGAAGCATCTCCATGGGCCATCAAACAGAGGATGTCATTGAGTTTTGTGTTGACTTCATTCCTGGCCTTAAGAAGATAGGTCTCCCTAAATCGCGGTATGAGGGGAGACTGACTGGAAAAGGCACACTTGGAGGGGGGGACTCAATAATATGCAGGGACGGATATTCTTGGTCTCAAGCACACTACACAGTTCTACAGAACTCTACCTTGGTGACCCCGTATGTCGATGAACACAAGAACAGTCTGCACTCCAAACACCCGGAGCAGTATGACGACTGGATTACATGTGAACACATCAGGACTTTCAGCAGTTGGTTGGAAACACGTCTCAGAGGTGACACCACTGTTTGTGATGAGTTGTACTCGTTGTCCAGGGGACCATCTTCGACTGTATTGACTTACAAAGGATACGAGATAAATGGGAATACATTTTACATGATCGCCCAAGATCAAAAGAGCACCAACCAAAACAGCGGTGTCCGCTTTGATGCAGCAACCGAGAAGGGAAAGGACACATATTATGGTTACATAATGGACATATGGGAACTTGACTACGGACATGATTTTAAGGTCCCTTTGTTTAAGTGGAAATGGGTCAATCTGTCAGGAGGCGGGGTACAGGTAGACCCACAGTACGGAATGACAACAGTGGATCTGAACAATCTTGGGTACACTGACGAACCGTTCGTCCTAGCCAATGATGTGGCACAGGTTATCTATGTGAAGGACATGTCTACCAGACCGAGGAAAAGAAAAGATAAGGAAGCGAATACATCATACGATGAGCCAAAGAGCCACATAGTTCTTTCAGGAAAAAGGGACATTGTGGGAGTGGAGGGCAAGACAAACATGTCTGAAGATTATGAAAAGTTTCATGAAATTCCTCCCTTCAAAGTCAAGGCTGACCCAAGCATCCTGATAAACGATGAAGATTATCCATGGTTACGGCGCAATAAGCAAATGACACAAGCGAAGAAAAAGTGAAGACTTTCTCCCGCAACTATTATGATGATACCATGCCAACTTTGTAATAGACGAGTATGATACCATTATCCGTTTTGTACAAGAAGTGCATCTAGTTTTTGCCGTAACCCTCTCAACTTTCTTGCACATGCTATGTGGATGAAATGATGATACCATGCCAACTTTCAACCTTTTCAGAGTTCATTTGAAATGCTTTTCAATTTTAGGGTCTTATAGCTCAAAATAATTAGTAAATGCATGAAAAATAACAGGCCAAAAATTAAAAATTATGCCACCTACTGGGCCACCACGGCCTGAATACGATTAGAAACCCATCCATGGGCCAGGATTCAGGCCCGCAGAAGGCCCAGTAGGCCCACAGGCATGTACAGAGAGGTTAGGCCCGTAAGCCTGCTTTAGAGAGTAGCTCGACAGCTCAGGCGCACCACACCTTATAAACAGGTGCGGCTCTCTCTTAGCTAGCGAGGTGGGACTAAACTCACCACCACGCCGCTGTGCAAGGCCATTGGTCCCGGTTGGTGGCACGAACCGGGACCAATTCCACCCTTTGGTCCCTGTTGGTGCCACGAACCGGTACTAATGAGGCTGTGGCCCCACGAGCACCTTTAGTACCTGTTCGTGGCACGAACCGGTACTAGAGTTTCTTACTAAGCAGTTTTTTAGTCCCACCTCGCTAGCTGAGAGGCATTAGGAGCGGTTTATAAGCCCTGAGTGCAGAGACCATGAAGAAGAGGCGCAATGCTCACGTTGCTTAGCTTCAAGCCTTGAGGAATAAGGTAGACTGCATCGAGCTATGTGCAGTGCAGTCTACACTATTCCGAAAGGCTTGAAGCAAATCAACGAGCATTGCGCCTCTTTTTTATTTTTAATAACTTATTACAACTCCGGACTTCTTCTGTTCCGACAAAATAAAATAAACTTTAATAAAATTTATGAAACTATAATTAACAAAGTATTTTCTGTTCAAAACATTATAAGAAACCTTTATTATTATTGAAACTAAAATCCTATAAAATTGATGCAACTAAAATTATCGAAGTATTTTCTGTTCAAAATCATTAAAAGCAAAAAGAATTTTCATAAAGAACTT
>NC_057805.1:482885517-482886036 GCF_018294505.1 Triticum aestivum
TAAAGCAAAAACAAAAGAAAATAAATAATGCAAAAAACAAAACAAAAAAACTGAAAAAAAAACTATTTTTATAGTAAAGTTAATCACAAATTTGTGATTCACACAAATTTCATAGAATTCAAATTTTAACTATCTAAATTTGAAAACTAATGGCACTAACAGAAAGTTTATAAATTTTCTGACCTAAAAGCACAAAGAATTAAAAAATAAAGCAAAAAACAAAAGAAAATAAATAATGCAAAAAACATAACCAAAAAACTGGGAAAAAAATAAAAAAACAGCCACCTATTGGGCCACCATGGCTTGAATACGACTAGAAACCCAACCTGGGCCAGGATTCAGGCCCGCAGAAGGCCCAATAGGCCCACAGACAGCACAGTGTGACATTAGGTCCGTAAGCCTGCATTTGAGAGGAGCTCGAGAGGGCAGCCGCAGTGGGGCTTATAAACCACTCCGAGCCCCTCTCAACTAGCGAGGTGGGACTAAACTTTTGGCCGCGGGCAGCGCAAGGCCTTTGGT
>NC_057805.1:482886740-482901773 GCF_018294505.1 Triticum aestivum
GAAGAAGAGGAGAAATAAATAAGAAGAGGAAAAAAGAAGAAAAAGAAGAGGAGAAGAAGAAAGGAATAGAAGAGAAGAAGAAAAAATAGAAAAAATTCTATTTTTTCTTCTTCTCTCCTCTATTCCTTTCTTCTTCTCCTCTTTTTTTTCTTCGATCTTCTCCTCTATTCCTTTTCTTCTTCTCCTCTTTTTATTTCTTCTTCGTTTTCTTATGTTTTATCGGGTCTGTCGTCGTCGATATACCCCTCTCCCGATAACTTCAACACGAGGGGGGTCGATATACCCCCTCCCCGCCGATAATATTATTTTCCCATGTACGTATGTCGTCGTTGTCGATATAACCCCCTCCCGATAACTTCAACACGTGGGGGGGGTCGATATACCCCCTCCCCGATAACATTATTTTCCCATGTATGTATGTCGTCGTTGTCGATATATATAACTCCCTCCCAGATAACTTCGACATGATGGACGGTCGATATTTATACCCCCTCTCGACCGTGATAACTTATACCACGGAAGCACCCCCCGGCCCTCTCGCTCGACCAAAACTCTCGAGGACACCCAAACCCTAGAAAAAAACGATGTCGGTCTCCTACCCCCTCCCGCCGCGCCCCTACCCTTGAAGCGTTGCCTAGGCCACCCCAAACCCGGAATAAGCTAGGTCTACGTTTGCACTAATATATCCACTTGCTGTCATGTTTGTGTAATAATTGCCATGTTGTAATATTTGCAGAAACAATGGAGCACGGACGAGATGAGCAAGCAGAAGAGGTGTTGGGGGACATAATCTTAGCCGGAGGTGATATCTTGTCGTATCTTAACGACAATGATGGTCTGGAAGAACAGGGTGAAGAAGCAGGCTACGGTGATCGAAGAGTGGAGGAGGAAAGACATGATTATGATGGCTCCGGTGACCCAATGCTGGTGCAAGAAGGAGCCCGTGGTGACGGCTCCGGTGACCGAACAGAGTCCGGCCAGGTAAATATATTAGTTAAGCCTGTGCTGACTAGCTAATTGATGCATTCATTGTTTTGGTATGTACACATATTAATTAACACTCGTCTTTCTTCTTTTTCTAGCCCTCCGGATCAAGCACAACTTCGGTAAAGAGACGAGGCCCGAAAAGAAAGTTGCGCTCGGATGAAAGGTTTAAGATCACAGCAATCGCGCGCGACGGCCAACCGATTGAACCCCTCCGGACAAAGGATGCATTTGCTGCTCAGTGCGGGGTTCTAGTTAGGGACAAGATCCCGATCAGCATCCACCAATGGTATAAGCCTAAGAAGGAAGACCCTGAGGTGTCTTATGTCAATGATATGCAGAAATATGATCTTTGGACTGAGCTGAAGGCAAATTTCACCCTACCACCAGAGGAGGATCCAGAGAAGCCAGTTATAGAGCAATTAATCAAGTCTCATGCTCTTAAGAAGATGGCAGACCTATTCAGGAGGTGGAAGAATGAGCTGAAAACGTTTGTCGACAAAGAAGAGACACCAGAATTCATCGGCCGGTATGAGAAGATCAGAGATCACTGGCCCGCATTTGTGGCCCACAAGACATCGGAAAAGAGTAAGAAGATGTCAGCGACAAACAAGAAGAATGCTGCGAAGAAGAAGCTTCACCATCGCACGGGGTCAGGTGGCTACCTCAAAGCCCGACCTAAGTGAGCCAAGGCTGAGAATGATCTGCTTGAAAAAGGGATCGAACCACAGACAATGAACTGGACAGACCGTTGCCGGACTTGGTTCTTCGGGGCTGGCGGAACCTTGGACCCTGTATCAGGGAGGTGCGTTTGGACGAACGAGCTTTTGAGAATACCAGTCAAGAAGATTCAGCAATATATCGATAGAGCGCAGGAAGGGACGTTCGTTCCAGACAGAGAGAACGACGAGCTCACAATGGCCCTCGGGAATCCTGAGCACCCTGGACGGACACGAGGCACGCTAGGCTCTGTTCCGTGGAAGGCTGGTTTTCCGGACGCGGGCGGTTACAAAAGCCAGGAGAGGAGGAAAAAAGTGGAGCAGATCCAAATTCAGAAGCTGCATGAAAGGGTTCAAGCGCTAGAGGAACGAGACGGCAATCGACATGCCGAAACTGCCCCCGAAGCTACACCGCCATCTCAGCGGAGAAGCAGCGTGGCTTCCACCGAGCTGCTTCAGCTGGAGCATGCGGCTCCTGCTAGCTACCCCGTGGATGCTATCACGGAGTCTCAACATTGCCACCTTATGGCGGAATGGCAGAACTTCAAAGTCAAGGCGGATGTTGGCTCTGTTTTACGTCCTGAACCCGGCGCAACCTACCACTGCCGGACGATTCCAGAAGGATATGCTAGGGTGATGGTGGATGAAATAACGGAGGGATTTGAGGAGCTCCAGCTTGACCACCCTACCGGTGAAGGGGAGACTCGGCTGGGTTCTTCTCTGAAGACTCCATGCCTATGGCGGAAGGAGCTCATCAAGCTTCCGAACTGGACGGCTCCGGCGAGTAAGGGCACTCCGCCTCCTCCTCCTCCGCCTCCTCCTCCGGCGAGTGATCAGGGCACTCAGCCTCCTCCGGCGTGTGGCGGCACTCCGCCTCCTTCTCCGCCAGCGCCGGCGCGCCAGAGCAGCCAGCCTCCTCCTTCTCCGCCTCGTCAGCAAGGGCGGAAGAGACCCGCCGCCGCTGCGGCTGCTCCGGCGCGTCGTAGTCCTTCTCCTCCGCCTCGTAAACAAGGAAAGAAGACAGCCGCAACCGCTCCGTCTGCTCTGCCGGCGTCTAGCAGTACAGCTGCCAGAGGCGGGAGGCAATACAGATTCGGTCCTTCTCTGAAGACTCCAGAGAAGTTACCATACGAGAGGACCGAGGAGGAAACCAGGAAGATCGTGCGACCGAAGTGACAAACTTCTTTGAAGGGGTGAAAGCAAAGAAACATCCACCTCCGGAGGAGAAGGTAGATCCGGTGAAAGCAAAGCGCACTCTGGCTGCCCTGACAAAACCACCAAAGTCTCCGCCGAGAGGCAACTATGAGCGCATTCTTGCAAAGACATATGCCGAAGCGGAGTGGTCGGGAAGTACTGTCAGTGATAAAAGGTTAAAAGAACGACGAGCTGAGAAAAAAATTGCCCAGCTCGGCGAACAAGCGAACCAATCGTGCCCCCCGCTCAAGGTGTCAAAAGACATCGTCGCTAATGATCCGAGTATGGTGCCCGGTTATAGCAATCTTGGAGATTACCTGCCTGACGATGTACATTATGAAATCATGGAGGTGGACGAACACAAATACCATTACGGGAAGCCTCTCGTCAAAGATGAAAGATCTCTAAGCACGATGATGCGAAGACTACATGATTGGTACATGAAAACCTGCAGAGAGTCTGATGGGATGGATACTTTGACGCTGAGAGTTAAACCGGAGCATGACCTCGTTGGAATTGATCTGCTGAATGTTCCATTTGAGGATTTCTTCCAGTTTTACAATCAAAAGGCCCTCGATAAAACAACGATCACTTGCTACTGTCTGTAAGTAGTACTACTTCTGTCATTAAGTCTCTCTATATAGGTCAGCTCTTTCATTGCATGTATTTATACTTATCCTCACTATATTATGCAGATTGAAGATCGCCGAATTGAAGAAAAGACAAATCGGTGATATTGGGTTCATTAACACAAATCTCATAGATGCATATACGGTTGAAAAACATCCCAAAGAAGCCGAGGCCAACTTGCTACAATCGTTGGTATTAAATCAAAACAAAGATATAATACTCTTTCCTTACAACTTCAAGTGAGTGTTACTGTCTTGTGCATATTCGGTTTCCCTTATTAGTCCAGGGTATGGTAATGTAATTGATGACTTATGCATGCATGCGCAGCTTCCACTATATTCTCCTAGAGATTAAGCTTGAGGAGGGAGTAGTAACCGTCTTAGACTCGAGACGAAAAGATCCCCAGCACTATGCGAACATGACTCAAATGCTCGAGAAGTAAGTTAAATCGATCATTATCCACCATATCAGCAACTTTGTGTTGGAAATATGCCCAAGAGGCAATAATAAAATGGTTATTTTGTATTTCCTTGTTCATGATAATTGTCTATTGTTCATGCTATAATTGTATTAACTGGAAACCGTAATACATGTGTGAATACATAGACCACAACATGTCCCTAGTAAGCCTCTAGTTGACTAGCTCGTTGATCAATAGATGGTTATGGTTTCCTGACCATGGACATTGGATGTCATTGATAACGGGATCACATCATTAGGAGAATGATGTGATGGACAAGACCCAATCCTAAGCATAGCACAAGATCATGTAGTTCGTTTGCTAAGAGCTTTTCTAATGTCAAGTATCGTTTCCTTAGACCATGAGATTGTGCAACTCCCGGATACCGTAGGAATGCTTTGGGTGTACCAAACATCACAACGTAACTCGGTGGCTATAAAGGTGCACTACAGGTATCTCCGAAAGTGTCTGTTGGGTTGGTACGAATCGAGACTGGGATTTGTCACTCCGTATGACGGAGAGGTATCTCTAGGCCCACTCGGTAATGCATCATCATAATGAGCTCAATGTGACTAAGGAGTTAGCCACGGGATCATGCGTTACGGAACGAGTAAAGAGACTTGCCCGTAACGAGATTGAACGAGGTATTGGGATACCGACGATCGAATCTCGGGCAAGTAACATACCGATAGACAAAGGGAATTGTATACGGGATTGATTGAATCCCTGACATCGTGGTTCATCCGATGAGATCATCGTGGAACATGTGGGAGCCAATATGGGTATCCAGATCCCGCTATTGGTTATTGGCCGGAGAGGTGTCTCGGTCATGTCTGCATGGTTCCCGAACCTGTAGGGTCTACACACTTAAGGTTCGGTGACGCTAGAGTTGTTATGGGAAATAGTATGTGGTTACCGAAGGTTGTTCGAAGTCCCGGATGAGATCCCGGACATCACGAGGAGATCCGGAATGGTCCGGCGGTGAAGATCGATATATTGGACGAAGGGTATTGGAGTCCGGAAGTGTTCCGGGGGTACCAGGCTATGGCCAGCATGACCGAAAGGTGTTTCGGGAGCCCCGGCAAGTGTTGGAGGGCCTCATGGGCCAAAGGGGAAGGGGCAAACCAGCCCACTAAGGGGTGGTGCGCCCCCCACACCCTTTCCCATGTTACTTGGGGAGGTGGGGCGCCTCCACCTGGCTTGGGAGGCAAGCCTCCACCTGCTTGGCTTGGGGGGCAAGTCTCCCTAGGATTTTCCCTAGGGAGATCCAATCTGCTTGGCCGCCGCCCCCTTGGGGAAACCCTAGGGCGCCTCCCCCTCTCCCCTTGCCCCTATATATAGTGGAGGGGTGGGAGGGCAGCCGCACCTCTTCCCTGGCGCAGCCCTCCCTCCTCATACACCTCCTCCTTCTCCTCCGTAGTGCTTAGCGAAGCTCTGCCGGAGAACCACGAGCTCCATTGCCACCACGCCGTCGTGTTGCTGGAGTTCTCCCTCAACTTCTCCTCTCCCCTTGCTGGATCAAGAAGGAGGAGACGTCCCCGGTCTGTACGTGTGTTGAACGCGGAGGCGCCGTCCGTTCGGCGCTAGATCGGATCTTCCGCGATTTGAATCGCTGCGAGTACGACTCCATCAACCGTGTTCTTGTAATGCTTCCGCTTAGCGATCTTCAAGGGTATGAAGATGCACTCCCTCTCTCTCGTTGCTAGCATCTCCTAGATTGATCTTGGTGAAACGTAGGAAAATTTTGAATTATTGCTACGTTCCCCAACAGTGGCATCATGAGCTAGGTCTATGCGTAGATTCTATGCACGAGTAGAACACAAAGTAGTTGTGGGCGATGATTTGTTCAATTTGCTTGCCGTTACTAGTATTATCTTGATTCAGCGGCATTGTGGGATGAAGCGGCCCGGACCGACCTTACACGTACTCTTACGTGAGACAGGTTCCACCGACTGACATGCACTTGATGCATAAGGTGGCTAGCGGGTGTCAGTCTCTCCCACTTTAGTCAGATCGGATTCGATGAAGAGGGTCCTTATGAAGGGTAAATAGCAATTGGCATATCACCGTTGTGGCTTTTGCGTAGGTAAGAAACGTTCTTGCTAGAAACCCATAGCAGCCACGTAAAACATGCAACAACAATTAGAGGACGTCTAACTTGTTTTGCACGGTATGCTATGTGATGTGATATGGCCAAAAGGATGTGATGAATGATATATGTGATGTATGAGATTGATCATGTTCTTGTAATAGGAATCACGACTTGCATGTCGATGAGTATGACAACCGGCAGGAGCCATATGAGTTGTCTTAATTTATTGTATGACCTGCGTGTCAATGAAAAACGCCATGTAATTACTTTACTTTATTGCTAACCGTTAGACATAGTAGTAGAAGTAATAGTTGGCGAGACAACTTCATGAAGACACGATGATGGAGATCATGATGATGGAGATCATGGTGTCATGCCGGTGACGAAGGTGATCATGCCGCGCCTCGAAGATGGAGATCAAAAGGTGCAAAATGATATTGGCCATATCATGTCACTTTATGATTTGCATGTGATGTTTGTCATGTTTACAACTTATTTGCTTAGAACGACGGTAGCATAAATAAGATGATCCCTCACTAAAATTTCAAGAGACGTGTTCCCCCTAACTGTGCACCGTTGTGAAGGTTCGTTGTTTCGAAGCACCACGTGATGATCAGGTGTGATAGATTCTAACGTTCGCATACAACGGGTGTAAGCCAGATTTACACATGCGAAACACTTAGGTTGACTTGACGAGCCTAGCATGTACAGACATGGCCTCGGAACACAAGAGACCGAAAGGTCGAACATGAGTCGTATAGTAGATACGATCAACATGGAGATGTTCACCGATGATGACTAGTCCGTCTCATGTATCACTTAGATGACTAGAGGGATGTCTATCTGAGTGGGAGTTCATTAAATAATTAGATGAACTTAATTATCATGAACATAGTCAAAAGGTCTTTGCAAATTATGTCGTAGCTTATGCTTTAGTTCTACTGTTTAAGATATGTTCCTAGAGAAAATTTAGTTGAAAGTTGATAGTAGCAATTATGCGGAAAATTTAGTTGAAAGTTGATAGTAGCAATTATGCGGACTGGGTCCGTAAACTGAGGATTGTCCTCATTGCTGCACAGAAGGCTTATGTCCTTAATGCACCGCTCGGTGTGCTGAACCTCGAGCGTCGTTTGTGGATGTTGCGAACATCTGACATACAAGTTTTGATGACTACGTGATAGTTCAGTGCGTAATGTTGAACGGTTTAGAATTGAGGCACCGAAGACATTTTGAAACGTCGCGGAACATATGAGATGTTCCAAGAGCTGAAATTGGGATTTTAGGCTCGTGCCCACGTCAAGAGGTATGAGACCTCTAACAAGTTTCTTAAGCCTGCAAACTAAGGGAGAAAAGCTCAACTGTTGAGCATGTGCTCAGATTGTGTGAGTACTACAATCGCTTGAATCGAGTGGGAGTTAATCTTCCAAATGAGATAGTGATGGTTCTCCAAAGTCACTGCCACCAAGCTACTACAGCTTCGTGATGAACTATAACAAATCAGGGATAGATATGATGATCCTTGAGCTATTCGCGATGTTTGACACCACGAAAGTAGAAATCAAGTAGGAGCATCAATTGTTGATGGTTAGTAAAACCACTAGTTTCAAGAAGGGCAAGGGAAAGAAGGGATACTTCATGAAACGGCAAATCAGTTGCTGCTCTAGTGAAGAAACCCAAGGTTGAACCCAAACCCGAGACTAAGTGCTTCTGTAATGAGGGGAACGGTCACTGAAGCAGAACTACCCTAGATACTTGGTAGATGAGAAGGTAGGCAAGGTCGACAGAAGTATATTGGATATACATTATATTAATATGTACTTTACTGGTACTCCTAGTAGCACCAGGGTATTAGATACCGGTTCGGTTGCTAAGTGTTGGTAACTCAAAATAAAAGGCTACGGAATAAACGGAGACTAGCTAAAGGTGAGATGACGATATGTGTTGGAAGTGTTTCCAAGGTTGATGTGATCAAGCATCGCATGCTCCCTCTACCATCGAGATTGGTGTTAAACCTAAATAATTGTTATTTGGTGTTTGCGTTGAGCATAGACATGATTGGATTATGTTTATCGCAATACGGTTATTCATTTAAGGAGAATAATGGTTACTCTGTCTATTTGAATAATACCTTCAATGGTCTTGCACCTAAAATGAATGGCTTATTGAACCTCGATCGTAGTGATACACATGTTCATGCCAAAAGATATAAGATAGTAATGATAGTACCACATACTTGTGGCACTGCCACTTGAGTCATATTGGTATAAAACGCATGAAGAAGCTCCATGTTGATGGATCTTTGGACTCACTCGTTTTTGAAAAGATTGAGACATGCGAACCATGTCTATTAGTATATATGCATGAAGAAAGTCCATACAGATGGATCGTTTGGACTCACTTGATTTTGAATCACTTGAGACATGCAAATCATACCACATGGGCAAGATGACTGAAAGGCCTCGTTTTCAGTAAGATGGAACAAGAAAGCAACTTGTTGGAAGTAATACATTTTGATGTGTGCAGTCCAACGAGTGCTGAGGCATGCAGTGAATATCGTTATGTTCTTGCTTCACAGATAATTTGAGTAGATGCTGAGTATATTCACTTGATGAAACACAAGTCTGAATTATTCAAAGGTTCAAGTAATTTCAGAGTGAAGTTGAAGATCGTCGTGACAAGAGGATAAAATATCTGTGATATGATCACAGAGATGAATATCTGAGTTACGAGTTTGGCACACAATTAAGAAATTGTGGAAATTGTTTCACGACTAATACCGCCTGGAACACTATAGTGTGATGGTGTGTCCGAACATCATAACTGCACCCTATTGGATATAGTGCATACCATGATGTCTCTTATCGAATTACACTATCGTTTATGGGTTAGGCATTAGAGACAACCGCATTCACTTTAAATAGGGCACCACGCAATTCCGTTGAGACGACACCATATGAACTATGGTTTAGAGAAACCTAAGCTGTCGTTTCTTAAAAGTTTGGGGCCGCGACGCTTATGTGAAAAAGTTTCAGGCTGATAAGCTCGAACCCAAAGCGGATAAATGCATCTTCATAGAATACCCAAAACAGTTGGGTATACCTCCTATTTCAGATCTGGAAGCAAAAGTGATTGTTTCTAGAAACGGGTCCTTTCTCGAGGAAAAGTTTCTCTCGAAAGAATTGAGTGGGAGGATGGTGGAGACTTGATGAGGTTATTGAACCATGACTTCAACTAGTGTGTAGCAGGGCACAGGAAGTTGTTCATGTGGCACCTACACCAATTGAAGTGGAAGCTTATGATAGTGATCATGAAATTTCGGATCAAGTCACTACCAAACCTCGTAGGACGACAAGGATGCGTACTACTTCAGAGTGGTACGTGATCCTGTCTTGGAAGTCATGTTGCTAGACAACAATGAACCTACGAGCTATGGAGAAGCGATGGTGGGCCCCGATTCCGACGAATGGCTCAAGGCCATAAAATCCGAGAGAGGATCCATGTATAAAAACAAAGTGTAGACTTTGGAAGAACTACTTGATGGTCGTAAGGCTGTTGGGTGCAGATGGATTTTAAAAGGAAGACAGACAATGATGGTAAGTGTCACCATTAAGAAAGCTCGACTTGTTGTTAAGATGTTTTCCGACAAGTTCAAGGAGTTGACTACGATGAGAATTTCTCACTCGTAGCGATGCTAAGAGTCTGTTGGAATTATATTAGCAGTTATTGCATTATTTATGAAATCTTGCAGATAGGATGTCAAAAACATTGTTTCCTCGACGATTTCTTGAGGAAAGGTTGTATGTGATACAACCAGAAGGTTTTGTCAATCCTGAAAGATGCTAACAAGTATGCAAAGCTCCAGCAATCCTTCTAAGGATTGGAGTAAGCATCTCGGAGTTGGAATGTACGTTTTGATGAGATGATCAAAGATTCTGTGTTTTTACAAAGTTTATGAGAAACTTGTATTTCCAAAGAAGTGAGTGGGAGCACTATAGAATTTCTGATGAGTATATGTTGTTGACATATTGTTGATCAGAAATGATGTAGAATTTCTGGAAAACATACAGGGTTATTTGAAAAGTGTTTTTCAATGGAAAACCTGGATTAAGCTACTTGAACATTGAGCATCAAGATCTATAAGGATAGATCGAAAACGCTTAATAGTACTTTCAAATGAATGCATACCGTGACAGGATTTTGAAGGAGTTCAAAATAGATCAGCAAAGAAGGAGTTCTTGGCTGTGTTACAAGGTGTGAGTATTGAGTAAGACTCAAGACCTGACCACGTCAGAAGAGAGAGAAAGGACGAAGGTCATCCCCTATGCTTTAGACGTAGGCTCGACAGTATGCTATGCTGTGTACCGCACCTGAAGTGTACCTTGCCATGAGTCAGTCAAGGGGTACAAGAGTGATCCAGGAATGGATCACATGATAGCGGTCGAACTTATCCTTAGTAACTAGTGGACTAATAAATTTTCTCGATTATGGAGGTGGTAAAAGAGTTCGTCGTAAAGGGTTACGTCGATGCAAACTTTGACACTAATCCAGATGACTCTGAGTAATAAACCGGATTCGTATAGTAGAGCAGTTATTTGGAATAGCTCCAAGTAGCATGTGGTAGCTGCATCTACAAGATGACATAGAGATTTGTAAAGCACACACGGATCTGAAAGGTTCAGACCCGTTGACTAGTAACCTCTCTCACAAGCGAGATATGAACAAACCCCATGGGTGAACTAGATTATTGACTCTAGTGCAAGTGGGAGACTGTTGGAAATATGCCCTAGAGGCAATAATAAAATGGTTATTTTGTATTTCCTTGTTCATGATAATTGTCTATTGTTCATGCTATAATTGTATTAACTGGAAACCATAATACATGTGTGAATACATAGACCACAACATGTCCCTAGTAAGCCTCTAGTTGACTAGCTCGTTGATCAATAGATGGTTATGGTTTCCTGACCATGGACATTGGATGTCATTGATAACGGGATCACATCATTAGGAGAATGATGTGATGGACAAGACCCAATCCTAAGCATAGCACAAGATCGTGTAGTTCGTTTGCTAAGAGCTTTTCTAATGTCAAGTATCGTTTCCTTAGACCATGAGATTGTGCAACTCCCGGATACCGTAGGAATGCTTTGGGTGTACCAAACGTCACAACGTAACTCGGTGGCTATAAAGGTGCACTACAGGTATCTCCGAAAGTGTCTGTTGGGTTGGCACGAATCGAGACTGGGATTTGTCACTCCGTATGACAGAGAGGTATCTCTGGGCCCACTCGGTAATGCATCATCATAATGAGCTCAATGTGACTAAGGAGTTAGCCACAGGATCATGCGTTACGGAACGAGTAAAGAGACTTGCCCGTAACGAGATTGAACGAGGTATTGGGATACCGATGATCGAATCTCGGGCAAGTAACATACCGATAGACAAAGGGAATTGTATACGGGATTGATTGAATCCCTGACATCGTGGTTCATCCGATGAGATCATCGTGGAACATGTGGGAGCCAATATGGGTATCCAGATCCCGCTATTGGTTATTGGCCGGAGAGGTGTCTTGGTCATGTCTGCATGGTTCCCGAACCCGTAGGGTCTACACACTTAAGATTCGGTGACGCTAGAGTTGTTATGGGAAATAGTATGTGGTTACCGAAGGTTGTTAGGAGTCCCGGATGAGATCCCGGACATCACGAGGAGATCCGTAATGGTCCGGCGGTGAAGATCGATATATTGGACGAAGGGTATTGGAGTCCGGAAGTGTTCCGGGGGTACCAGGCTATGGCCAGCATGACCGAAAGGTGTTTCGGGAGCCCCGGCAAGTGTTGGAGGGCCTCATGGGCCAAAGGGGAAGGGGCAAACCAGCCCACTAAGGGGTGGTGCGCCCCCCACACCCTTTCCCACGTTACTTGGGGAGGTGGGGCGCCTCCACCTGGCTTGGGAGGCAAGCCTCCACCTGCTTGGCTTGGGGGGCAAGTCTCCCTAGGATTTTCCCTAGGGAGATCCAATCTGCTTGGCCGCCGCCCCCTAGGGGAAACCCTAGGGCGCCTCCCCCTCTCCCCTTGCCCCTATATATAGTGGAGGGGTGGGAGGGCAGCCGCACCTCTTCCCTGGCGCAGCCCTCCCTCCTCATACACCTCCTCCTTCTCCTCCGTAGTGCTTAGCGAAGCTCTGCCGGAGAACCACGAGCTCCATTGCCACCACGCCGTCGTGTTGCTGGAGTTCTCCCTCAACTTCTCCTCTCCCCTTGCTGGATCAAGAAGGAGGAGACGTCCCCGGTCTGTACGTGTGTTGAACGCGGAGGCGCCGTCCGTTCGGCGCTAGATCGGATCTTCCGCGATTTGAATCGCTGCGAGTACGACTCCATCAACCGCGTTCTTGTAATGCTTCCGCTTAGCGATCTTCAAGGGTATGAAGATGCACTCCCTCTCTCTCGTTGCTAGCATCTCCTAGATTGATCTTGGTGACACGTAGGAAAATTTTGAATTATTGCTACGTTCCCCAACACTTTGTTCATTTCCTGATATCAAGTAATTGTTTTCTTTGTCTGGCAGGGTTTGGAGAAAATTCACCTCAAAAGCTCTGGGACTGCCGAAGAAGCTGCAATTTAATCACCCGAAAGTAAGTACTATAGTAGCATGTTCCGCGCATCTCCTAGTGCTTCAAGCGCTAGTTTCATCAATACCATTTAGCATGCTTGCTTATCAGTTTGATTGACCTCTATTTCTTGTAAAGTGGTTGTGGCAGGAACCCGGGAATAATTACTGTGGATACTACATTTGCGAGTCCATCCGCTACACGATCTGTGAGCGGGGCTACACTGAAGAACAATATGAAGTGCGTAAGCAATAATATTCACAATTTTATTTTATTACCATCATTTGTGTTGAGTTTCATTTATTCATATATATATGTATTGACCCCTTCTTCAAATTAGATGTTTCGGAAGCGGGATGAACTCCTAGCACCAGATCGTATGCGAGGAATTCAAGAGGAATTGGCGGCATTCTTCCTTGACCACATGATCGCTGAAAACGGAGAATACTATGTGGACCCTGTGTTCCTACAATTTAATTAGGAGATTGTATTGTAAGAGATAATTATTGTATATATGTAGCCGGTAGTGTCGGATAGATATACGAGAACTTGTTGTTCGACCAATATCTCGGAGAAGGAGAGGTGGTCGATATCACTTCTCTCTGTATGCGTATGTTTATGACGATCTTCTGTTTCCTTCATTTGATTACTAGCTAGCGTGTCTACTCTTCTCCATACGTATATAGTACGTAGCGTCGACCAAGCACGGAGATAAGAGAGGACACTTCTCTCTATTAATTAGCTAGCTAACACAATATATGAAACACCTAAATTAACCCCCCAAAACCCCTAAACCACCCCCTTTAAAAAAAAAAAAACCTCAGCTCCTGCCAGCTGCTGACGCGTGGATGCCTATTGGTCCCGGTTGGTGACACCAACCGGGACAAAAGGCCCTGCCTATTGGTCCCGGTTGATGCCACCAATCGGGATCAAAGGCCCTCCTGCCTGGGCTCCCCGCACCGGCCACGTGGACGGCTTTTAGTCCCGGTTCGTGTAAGAACCGAGACTAAAGGGCTAGGGCATTAGTAACGACCCTTTAGTCCCGGTTTCAGAACCGGAACTAAAAGCCCTTATGAACCGGAGTAAAAGCCCCTTTTCCTACTAGTGAGCCATGGCGACCACCGACAGCATCAAGCTCTCCGCTGCCCAGCAGACGAGCTTTGCACTGCGCCTCGCCTCCGCCATCTCCTCCCCCTCCAACACCGACAGCGCACGCGGCAACGTTGCCTTCTCTCCGCTGTCCCTCCACGTCGCCCTCAGCCTCATCGCCGCCGGCGCCGGCGGCGCCACCCGCGACCAGCTCGTCGCCACGCTCGGCGCAGGCGAGGCCGAGGGACTCCACGCGTTCGCCGAGCAGGTGGTGCAACTCGTGCTTGCCGACTCCTCGGGCGCTGGCGGCCCGCGCGTCTGGTTCGCCAATGCAGTCTTCTCCGACGCGTCGCTGCCGCTCAAGCCGTCCTTCAAGGAGGTGGCCGTGGGAAAGTACAAAGCCGAGGCCCACTCTGTCGACTTCAAGACTAAGGTAATCAAAGCCAAGACTCACTGTAGTATTTCACCATCAAGTTTTACAACGACGTTAAAAGCTCGGACATATACAAACTTATTTTTTGTGTGTATTTTCTTGAATTTATAATCTTTGATTTCATCATTCATCTTGGGCGCACCCATAAGACTACCCACAGTGGGAGTAACATAGATATTAATATCACACATATCTAGATAAAATAGATGATGTGGCAAGCAATAAATGAAGAAATGGAGGAAAGTGGTACTACCTCCGTTTCAGTTTACAAGTCCTACGCGTATACCTAGGTTACCAATTTTATCACCCTAATATAAACTATATAACACAAAAATTATATCTTTTGAAAGTAGAAACTCCAAAGTTTATGTTGGTATATTTTTTGTAATATATGACTTGTATTAGGTTGGTCAAATTGACGACATAGGGGTACGCGCACGCCCAACTGAGGAAGAGGTAGTAACATAGCTAATTACTAGTAGTATGAGTAACATCACACATATCTAGATAAAATGAGTCTATAGCCTAATAAATGAAGTGTTGCATGTTACCGCACATATGTTACTCCCCACTATAGAGGTAGTAACGTAGACTAGTAACATGTAATTCAATGTTGCAGCCATTAGTTGAAACAATGAAAATAAATAAGATATGTAAAAACTGATACATGCACATGTACTCTCTATGGGCCCAACATGTTTTTCAAAGTTGACTTTGACGGTTGATAAGATTAATTATTATATCATTATAAATTCCTTTCACATACAAATTTGACTATATGATTTGTGTAACATTCATGTTATCTATTATTAGGTCCTATATA
>NC_057805.1:482901948-482912392 GCF_018294505.1 Triticum aestivum
TCCTATATATTTGTATGGGTGGGTGGGTGGGTGGGGGGGGGGGGTACATATTCTTGCCATTTACTCGCAAAAAAACATATTCTTGTCATTTATATGTGTGTAAAATTTCATGAAAAATAAGTTAAACACTTACGTTTTTAGGGGTTTACACAAACATGTACGCATCTATAAAATTTCAAAAAAAATTGACACCTGCGTTTTGATTTTATTTTGTGGACTTTTTGTTCATCCCGAGAGCTTATTTCTAGTGAAAACAATCCCTGGTGACTTTGGTCCAATCGGTCTAAGATCCGGCCCATACAAGGCACATCGCCCTGCCCTCCTAGCACATTGCCCGTAGAAAAACCTAACCCATTGTCTCAAAAAGAAAACCTATCCCTCCTAGTTTCATCTCACTCCCTCGTATAGCCTATATTTTTCTCACTCCCTTCCCGTGTGCCACACAGGTCCCATAAAACTATCTTAACACTGTCAATTCATTACCCTTTTGTGAAAATAATTCTGATGCTCACTGTTCAGTACAACCAATACAAATTAATAGACGTTCTAATTTATTACCCTGTGGTGCAATTTTGCTTCATCTGTTTCGCAGTAGCATATGCTTCTCTAGTGCTTCAGTTGTACTTCTGTCTAATCATGGTAAATTCGATCTTAAGAGATACCTATATGAAGTAGTATGCAATATGGTGATTTGCAAGTGTGTGAGGCCCTGCTAATTAATCAACATAACCTAGAGATACATATCATGTTATTTTATGAGCAAAGGTACCTTTCAGAAGTATTAGCTCGCCTAAAGATTTTGGAGAGAATTCCTTATTTGACACTCTCTTAAAATTGTGTTCCTTATTTGACACTGGAGAAAATTTTCTTCCCTATATGATCTCTAGTCTTATTTTTTTTCCCTATATGGCACTCTAGTGCATTTTGTACACGTGAAAAGACCATTTTACCCATATGTATAATGTGACCACAAATATGTACAAGATAATAGTTGTTCCAAAACAAATCAGTCGAGTTATCCATATGTGACATCAGATATGCGGTATTGTCATGCTAGTCGATTTGCTACTGTTCGGGTTAGATTGTATACTTGCAGTAGCATATCTGTGGAAACGATCCATGTTACATTTTTTAAAAAATATGGGAGCACGCCAGCATGCATCACGATGCAACTGTGCAAGTGCAACATGAGGAGCACCGTACATACGTAGGTGCGTACGTGCAAGGTCATGTAAACATTTGACCTCAAGAAAGCATGTGGTTTGGTTTGAATCCCCGCACTTTCGAAGAGTCTGTTGAATTAGGCCGGCCGGTAAAAAATCAGGTCAAGTCTACTACGTTTAGGAATTTTCCCCTGGATGAGCGGCGGGGTGAGCGGACAGAGTCAGCCGGCCGGACAGCAACCGCAACACGGCCGGAGCCCGGAGTGGCCACCTCGCCCACACGCACGTACTCGTGGACTTGGTCTCCACCTTGGTTTCTTCCTCTTTTCTCCAACGCTAAGAGCGCCAATGATCAATGTCGATCAACGTCGCACTCACAAACCATACCGCATGAAACTAGACCCACAGCTGAATACGTTCTAAATACATTGGATGCATGCGCTCAGGAATATAGAATACACACGCATCCCAAAAAAGACCAATTGAGGAGATAACATGTTCACCTGTGCTCACTCTCAGAAACGAATTTTCCCTAATTAGGCTCAATGCTACATATTTCTGGTCACATTATGTACAGGGATAAAAAGGTCTTTTCACATGTACAAAATGAACTAGAGTGTCATATAGGGAAGAAATTTTTTCCAGTGTCAAATAAGGAACATGATTTTAAGGGAGTGTCAAATAAGGAATTCTCTCAAGATTTTGATGGCGGGGAATTCCTAACAGATGGAACTGTGCAAAGACTATTACTATTATGTTGGAAATTTAGCACATATTCGTTACATAGTCTTATCATTTCTGTGTTTTGGTCATTTCAGAGACAGTAACTGTATTGTTTATTGCAGTTACCACAATTGTACTAAATAATTATGTATTTTGTCTTGGTATAGGCTGCCGAAGTGGCTGGTCAAGTGAACTCATGGGTTGACAAAGTCACATCGGGTCTCATCAAAGAGATACTTCCTGCGGGGTCCATTGAGACTGATACGAGACTGGTTCTTGGGAATGCATTGTATTTCAAAGGGACTTGGGCTCAGAAATTCCATGCATCAGACACTAAAGATGATAATTTCCACCTTCTCGACAAGACATACTTCTTCCAAAAGCACAAGACAATAAAAGCGCCATTCATGTCTAGTACAAAGAACCAATATATTTCGTGTTTTGAAAACTTAAAGGTACTCAAGCTTCCTTACCAGCAAGGCGGGGACAAGAGGCAGTTCTCCATGTACATACTTCTTCCAAAAGCACAAGATGGTCTTTGGAGCTTAGCAGGGAAGTTGACCTCTGAGCCAGAGTTTCTGGAGAAGCATATCCCTGCTCGAGCGGTTCCGGTCGGGCAATTCAAGATCCCTAAGTTCAAGATATCGTTTGATTTTGAAGCGTCCAAATTGTTCAAGAGTTTGGGCCTCCAACTTCCATTCAGCACAGAAGCAGATCTTTCGGAAATGGTCGATTCCCCTATGGGACAGAGTCTATGTGTCTCATCTATATTCCACAAGTCTTTCGTAGAAGTGAATGAAGAAGGAACTGAGGCTGCCGCGGCAACTATTGCGGTAGTCATGTGTAGATCGCTTCCAGCAGTTCCTCCCATGAAGGTGGATTTTGTCGCGGATCACCCTTTCCTCTTCGTGATACGAGAAGACGTGACCGGTGTGGTGCTATTCGTCGGTCATGTGGTCAATCCTCTGCTTGCAGGGTAGCGCATGTGTAGTGAACCACTTCCATGGTGCAAGCGTGATCGTGACGGCGTCCGTGACATGAAGGCCTTTCTCCATTGTGTTGCAAGTTCAATAAATGTACGTAGTCGTACATGTTCCTTTTTCAAAACTATATAAGAGTTGCTTGAGGTATGATGTTTTGGCTTTTAAACTGTTCCTTGCTTGGTGTACATATGAAATGGAATATCGATGCCCTAGTCTCTGGATATGAATTTCATAGAAAAGCAGCTAGGTACTCCATTCTATGATGGTTGGCAGAGGTTAGAGAATTTGGAACTTGCTCCGCTCTGGAACAGAACACTTTAATTTGACCACAAGCTAAACCCCACGCAGCATGACGCTGATGCAAATCCCATTTACGCAATCACAGGCAAATTCCCTTAACAGTAAAACTGTACACGCTTGCATCGTAATCCAAAACTCTGGACTCCAGTACTAATCAGTTGTGTGATCTCAAGAAAACACCATGCATCTAAAGCAAACACCTAAAAGGCCGGTGGTTAAAGAACTGATTCAGTCCAAAATTCGGATAGAAGGACAAATTAGACCAACGCGATCAGCTAGCTTATTAAAGAACTGATTCAGTCCAGCTGACAGCAACTCGGCGTGCTAGCTGCCGCAACAAGGAGATTGAGTGTCACTTGCATAGTCGCCCGATGTGCATGCCTGCTTTGTTTGTGGGATGCGTATATAGCGGCGGACAAATCATGTGCTCTGCGGTGCTGGAGCCTACGTGGACGGATAACGTAGACTAGTAAGTTTTTCCTCTCCTGCCGGCCGGCGGCGTCGAGATCAGACGCCACGGGGGTACAGTTCAAGTGTACAGCAGTAGACTGCTACAAACATCTGCTAATCACGCGGGGAGGGGAGGAATTGTCTAGGCCTGGGATTGCTTTGACACTCCGCCTGGTTTGTTTTTGCCTGACGGCGGATCCAGCAAAGAAATTTCGTGTGGGGGATACCCTTGCAAATCAGAGGAAATACAGGGTTTGGTAGTGGATAGAGGGAAAATTAGAGCATCTTCAACGGTGTCCCCTAAAACGAACACACTACATGTTCACAGACACTGATACAGAAGCCGGCCATCCAACATGTACACTAGCTGTCCGGGCACATTTCAAATGGAACTTGAACAAATGAGACAAATTTCATGCAAACCATACAATTTTTATTTAATCTGGATCAAATTCATGAAAAGTTTGACATAGTTCATTAAACAAAAGCGGACATAGCAAAACTTCCTGGTCTAAGTTATGGCTCTTGAACACATGCGCGCTAGTTGTTATGGCTCTTGAACACATGCGCGCTAGTTCCTACTGAAGAATGATCTTGGCCAGCTTCGGTTTTGGATGGCAATCGATGAAAGTGAGGTGGTTCTAGGATGGGTACATGTTCTGATTTCTTCTCATATTATGTATTCCTTCGCTTGCCAAGGTCATGTTATCCTTGACTTTGTTCGACATTGTGATGTTTACCGTTTTGGCACGTGATGCCCATTGGAGGACTTCTAGTCTCATCGTGGGAGATTCTCCTCTCATGGATCGTCGACGCATGATGTGGCTTACACGAATAGTGTTACGGAGCAAAACTCGCCTTCACCTTGATTGGCCTCTAGATGCCCAAATCTTTGTCTGGCACATAGCCAAAAAAGACATTTCTAGGTGTATAGGGGAGATCAAACACATCGTCTGATCTATCTGTGGTAGCCGGAGCCCCAGCTTTTTAAAAGCTCCGGTTAGAGAAAATGCATTGTATGTAAGCTTCTATTGTGCTCGTTGCAGTAGTGTGCACTCGGCAGCGAGATGATTCTTTGTCTTGCACTCTTGTGTAAATGAGACTAATTGTTCACCAGTTCCATATCTTTGTTGATCCCACCCCCTCCCCCCTACTCGCCTTTCTCTGTAGCAATGAGAAGAATGGGGAACCCTGTTGAAGTGTATATGTGGATTGTATAGTCCTTTCCATCAGTTTAGACTTTTGTTGCGACGGGTTGTGCATGAAGCTTAACATGGTATCAGGGCATAAGATCTTGAGTTCAAGTCGTGGCTTTCACAGTTTATCAAAACATTATTGTTGCTCTCTGTGTCCACGCATAGGTCTCTTGAACCATATCTCTAAATCTATTCACGTGTTGACTTCCCACGTCACACGTGAGAAGGGGTGTTGAACTGTATATGTGGATTGCCTAACCCTTTTCATCAATTTGAACTTTTGATTGCGTTGGCTAGTGCATGGAGCTTAGCAAACCCAATGCTTCGGTGCGGGCCATAGATAGGTTAGGGTTAGGTTCCACAGTGGCGCAACATTGATGATGGCAGCAGCGTCAGCTTGGTGAATAACTTTCCCTCGAGCTACATAGGTGTCGTCTATAGTGGCGTCGATGATAGATTCCTGGCGTCATTTATTCAAATGAGCCTAGGTTTGTAGGGTATGTCGATGCGGCAGCGATACCATCTTTCCTCAGCAGTTTGATCCTCCGTCCTCTTCTCCATCACATCGGTGCGTCCTCTAGTGCCAGAGCAAGGCATGCGAGAAAATAGTGGAGGTCTTGCTCTAGAACTTGCATCGCTTCCAGCTGTGTCGACTTCTTTTACATGACGCTGATCCAGCAAGACTGTGGCCTTGATGAATTCCCGTTCCGATCAAGAACGACCATCTAGCTCCGGCGATGGAGCGGCTTTTGGGAAGAGCGTGGTCGCACCCTAGAAGAGAAGAGGTAGTAGAAGACATGGTCGCATTTACTCCGCAAAAATAAAAATAAATAGACGGGACTAAAATGGGCACTCCTCTTGGCACACAACATACGGTGGTCGGTGGAAGAATATATTTACGGATATGATCATATGATCAACCTTTGAAATTCCAGGAACAAACGCATAACTTTCTCTTACTTTAAATATCGCTGTCGGTGTGGTCAAGGACTTAGTCCCGAGGGGGGACAAAATGAGACTCCCTAAATCTATGGGGGGCATGGGTTTCAGGGATATGAGAGCGTTCAACCAAGCGCTGCTGGCTAAGCAAGCTTGAAGGCTTCTTGACTCCCCTGACAGCCTATGTGCGAGACTAATGAAGGCATACCCTCAAGGTCAGTTGCTAGATACAGTATTCTCAATCTCTGGTTCAGCGGTGTGGAAAGGTATATTGCATGGTTTGGAGCTGCTCAAAAAAGGTGTCATATGGCGGGTGGGGGACGAGGAGCACATCCGGACGTGGCGAGATCCTTGGATCCCACGACCATCTTCCTTCCGGCCGATCGCTCCAAAAGGCTCATGCCGTCTCAATCGTGTTTCAGCGTTTCTGGATGCTAATGGGGCATGGAGGGCTGATCGCCTCCGTGAATATTTTTGGGAGATGGATGTTCAGCATATTCTCAAAATTCGAACTTCTCCAAGACAGTGGTCTGACTTTATCTCATGGTATCCAGAGAAGAGTGGAGTTTTCTCAGTTAAAAGTGCATACAAATTAGCTACGTGCGATCACAACACAACATTTTCTGAAGGGGCAACAAGTGCGTCCGCGAGTGGATCCCGGTCCCTATGGAACTGTGTGTGGCAATCATCGGTCCCGCAGAAGATGAAGATCACTGCGTGGCAAGTTATAACGGGAGCTTTACCCACGCAGAAGTGTAAGGTGTTACGTCACATACCCACAACTTCCACTTGTCGGCTATGTGGACTAGAGGAGGAAGGCACTTTCCATGCCTTGGTTGCATGCGATCATGCGAGAGGAATTTGGTTGCAGATGCGTGACAGATGGCCACTCCCACCGGACGAGATTCTTCTTGATAACGGAAGGGAATGGCTTATGCACCTTTTGTGTAGAAGCTTTGATGATGTACGGGACATGATCATCATGTTAGTTTGGCGCATTTGGCAGCTAAGGAATGACCAGACTCATGGCAAGGAGGCTCCGCCAGTTTCTGCTACGGTGGACTTCCTCGAGAGTTATTACAAATCCATCAAGCTTGCTGGTCGGTATTCGGTGGACGAAATTCTGAAAGGAAAAATGCCATCTTCGGCGATTCCAACAGCTCTTCCTAGAAAGGAAAATATACTACTATCTTGGTCGGCGCCGGGTCCGGGTTATGTTGCCCTAACTGTCGATGGATCTTTCCAGGCAGCAGATAGCTCGGCGGCTGCTGGAATGGTGTTGCGCGACCATCAAGGACAGATCATCTTTGCAGCTTACCGAGTCCTGTTCCACTGTAACGACACTCTGGAGGCTGAACTTCACGCGCTCATGCCGGGTATGGCCTTGGCCATCCAACACTCGGTTCATCTAGTCGTCGTCCAGTCGGATTCTTCTGAAGCCTTGGCGAGTCTCTCAAGCAATGCTTTAACTCGCTCGGCTTACGGTCATTTGGTTCTAGAGATTAAGGAGTTGATGAGTAATAGGGAGTTTGTACCTCTGAAAACAAGTCGTTCTCAGAATAGAATTGCCAATCGGTTGGCCAATTATAGCCGATCCGATCGGGCTACATCGGTGTGGTTGCGTTCGGTTCCACCTTGTATTGAGGATTTGTGGCCTCTCGACTGTAACACTATGACATTTGAATAAAACTTCCTTTACTCCGCAAAAAAGAAAAAAACTTTCTCTTACTTTAGACACGAACCTAACATTTCTTTTCCTAGTCTTCTTAGATTAGAAAAAAGAGCCTAACCTTTCCAAGGCACCGCACGTACGTCGTCCATTTGTACATTTCTTTATATCAGAGGAATAGGTGCACACCTGCCTACATCAACATCACGCACCACGCACCACGCACCGCACTTTACAGTAGGCCAATCCTTTACTCCAGAAGCGTATTCGTGCCGTAGCGTTCGGTATCCACCAAACTTCCCCTATCATTTCGTGCAATAGTCATCTGTACCTATTTCCAGAAGTAATCCGTCTCCACCGCAGCAAATGCGGTGCGCCGTGCGTCCTGTCACGTCACGTCCTCTCGAGTCGATCTCGCGGTCGCTGTGGTGTGGGTTCAGATCGGCCCGTCACCGCCTTTCAGGTCCAGCAGATCGTCGATCGCGATCGACGGATGGCGTGTGGAATGGTGGCAGCGGAGCGACCCCTGGCCCGATCGTGTCCCGACGGCGACGGCGGCCTAACCATGCCTCCCTCACGTTACCCATCGCGGGTCGCTCGGCCGAGATCGGCACGAAAGCGGCAACGCGGCGCCGATCGGGGCCGACGCCGCGACGTGCTCGATGCTGTACGTACGGACGTAGTAGATCACACGACGGTGCGCCGCTCCAAGCAAACGGCGCATTGCGACGGCTGTACACCACCGGACCATGTGGTGGATGTGGCAGCGTGCCGTGGCTCCGCCGCTCTGTCCCCCGCTTCTCGAGCCCGGCCGGCGCATGTGGCCGTCGCGACTCGCCAGGGCTTCAGGCGGTACGTGTCAAGCAAAGTTGAAACGCGCCTCGCCTCGTGCGCCCCAAGGGCGACCGGCACCGTCCACCCAACAGCTTGACCTGGAACACGCGACATCACACACGTGGGGAGAACAAGCTGTCACACGCGTGTCGTACATTCGTACTAATCCCTTCCTTCGTATGTTTTTTTCTCGAAAAATATAAGCCTTGATCAAAGTTACAGGAAAAATATCCGCATCTCATTTTTCTTATGATCTATTTATAATCAATCATGTCAGTCATTAGAACACTAAAGGCAATAAAAATTACAATCAGTTTCATTGGCACCTAGCGACAATTACAAGCACCGGAGTGAGCCAAAGACGCTGCCGTCATTGCCGCTCCCTCGCCGGAGCTGGACAGACCTTGTTGTAGACATCGGAAAATGTCGTGCTAAGGACCCAAAGGATCGGTGCAGTAACCATCGCCGATGAAAAGAGTTGTAGATCGAGAATATCAAACCTATAACCACACGAACAAAAGCGAAAAAAACATTTGAAAATAGATCCAACGAAGAAAAGCACCAACCAAATCCCGTGAGATCCGACGGAGTCATACCTCCACAGGCCAGCCGATGCCGCTATACACACCATTTGGATGGGAATCGGACATGAGGCCGACATCCTTCGCACCACCACTGTCCAAAGGTCAACGGAAACGTGGCGGACCGCCAGCAGGAGGAGGAAGAAGACTTTTCTTAAAGAGGGAAGACAACCATAGATTTTTTTAGACGTCCATACGAGCAAATATCTACATCTCAAATACCAAAACACACACACACACATCTAGGGGCATAGATTCATATTATATATGTTTGTAGATATAGAGAGTTTTTCTATATAAACTTAGTAAAATTTAAGAAATTTTATTCAAGCTAGGGTTTCTCTCTCGCTCGACTGCGCTGGCTAGGTCACTCATCCCCTCCAAACTTTGTCGGTGAGCCTGTGGATCCACCTCCCCTCTGCCTGCAGTTCAGGCGGCTGATGACGGGGAGGGGGCCCCGGTGCCTCGACTTCGACTAGTAGTTTGGGTTAGCTTTTTTTTCTTTCTCTTAGGTGTTCGGGCAAATGACGATTATTCATCCTCGAGAGACATCTTCCGGGCTTTGATTGTCCTTGAGTTCATCCATCGGGATGGAGTTGACGGAGCTTCGGCGTCGACCCTTGTCATCTTCTTGGGGCAGTGCGGTTAGGTTTCTCGTCGTGGGAACACGGTGGTAGCATTACCGATTCAAGGTTTCAATGACGATGTCTGCAACTCCAAGGCACATGCTATGAGCGTTGGCGCTGTCGCAAAAGTAGAACTCCAGAAGGAATCTCGACGCCAACGGTTGGAGAGGGTGATGGTTCGACGAAAGGCAGCGGCGTCATAGTTGATGGGAGATGGAGCGCCATGATGGAAGGGGATAGATAGACAATTAATTTACTATACTAGAGTGTATGAGGGTCTGCGTCTGTGTTTAAGAAAATATTAAATAGTTTTTCTAAATCAACGATCATTGTAATTTAGCGGGGAAAGTACCTAAAAGTACTTGTTGGACTTGCCAACCACGGTAAGACAACTTCCCAACTATAGAAATAATCATGGAATAACTTTTTTGTTTGTGCGGAAAAATCATGGAATAACCTTTGCTCTAATATTCTGGCTTATCCAAACAAATCATCTCATATTCCGGTTGACACCTGTAATCCAATTCCAAAAAAGCCATAAACACATCTAATTCCAACACGGCGGAATTGTTCCCTCCTCCAAAATGGGGAAGCAGAGGTTGAGCCAAAGTAGACAACTATTAACTCCACACCAACCACCAATCGATCCAGCAGTATAACAATCTTGTGCAATCGACTGGCGTAGTTTTCCCCAATTTGGACATTTCCAAACGGGGCAACACGCAGCCCAACTCTGACTTGCCGTGCAGATAAACAAAATACTAGCACTGATCGGAGGAGCGAGACACGCTAACTTTGATTTGTACCGCGGATATAAAGAAACCAGACCAAAAACACCCATTCTAGAAAGAACGGAAATCCAAGGAGGCGATCACCGTTTGTGACCCGTGACGGTGACGGAGCCCGCCGTCTCATGCCGCCAAAGGCCAAACACTTTCACCACCCCTGGTTTCTGTCTCTTTTTTTTCAGCAGAGCCCCT
>NC_057805.1:482912658-482919601 GCF_018294505.1 Triticum aestivum
ATAAATCGCGCCCCTCCCCCGCCTGCCTTCCTCTTCTTTCCTCTCTGCAATTTTTTCCTACCACCCGTTTTGCGCTTTGCCCCCTCCGGAACAGGAGAATCCGTTTCAGCCCCCTCGGCGTGATCCTCCCCGTGCCCGCCCGCTACAGTCCAGCTCGCCGCCAGCCGTCCCCGTGCGCGCCGCGGTTTAGCGTCCTTGCGGCGGAGATTTCGTGCTCCGCGGGCCAGATTCTCCGTGCGGCCAGCCGTCGTCCAGCTGCTCCTCGTCGGTTCCCGCCGATCCGTGGTCGGGTCCAGCTGCTTGCGGCTGTGCGGTTCGGGCCGCGGCCAGGTGTGCGGCATTGGAGGCCCTCGGCGTGGGGATTTCCTGCCGGAGGGAGCTTTGCGGACGAAAAAGCTGCCTTCGGGAGGAACTCTTCCAGCCCCGAGGGTTTGGTCTGGTGTGCGGGGGAAGGGCGGAGGCCTCGTGTTTCGCGTGGGGTTTAGTTGGATTTCGTGGAGTGCGAGGCAGAGGAGTCTGGGCTATTTAGCGGGCCAGGTCCTGTGGTGGAAGGCCTCACACCGGAGATCTCCTCGCCCAAGAGGAGAGACGCCGTCGGAAGGTTTCTACTTCATCCTTCCCTGGTTAATTCAAGTTTCGCTCTGCTTTGCTTGCCGTCCAGTGATAACTATGGGTTGCTGACCAAGTTTCTTGTTGTGAAATGTCAGGTTCAGGATTTCCTCCTCGGCGAGAAATCCTTGAAGTTCTCCAGGTTTGCAAGTAGTGTTCTCTTGCTATTTAAGGACCCGGCAATTGTGAGAGACTGGGAACTTTCAGCCTTCAGAGGGTGTTGTTGTTGGGATGGGTAATCAGAATGGCACCCCCGGGAACGATTACTACAATCGGTTCCCCAGGGAGCATCCTGCTTCTAGGTATGCCGATGGGATTGAAGATGATAGCTACTCAGACTTGAAGAAATCTGACAAGCCCTGGCCCGATGCTGACTCTTTTAGGCCCACCGCCGCTGGTATTCTGAGGCAAGGGTTGGATCCGACATCCATCTCTGTCCTCGGGCGCAAGACAGCAGACCTAAGGGAGCATTACATCCTTGGCCGGAAGCTTGGGCAGGGCCAGTTTGGGACGACGTACCTCTGCACCGAGATAAGTACAGGGTGTGACTTCGCGTGCAAGACCATCCTCAAGCGCAAGCTCATCACCAAGGTGGATGTCGAGGATGTGCGCCGTGAGATCCAGATAATGCACCATTTGTCGGGACACAAGAACGTTGTCTCCATCAAGGATGTCTATGAGGACGCGCAGGCGGTCCACATTGTGATGGAGCTCTTGCCTGGCGGGGAGCTCTTTGACCGAATTCAGGGGAATGGCCGTTACAGTGAGATGAAGGCTGCAGAGATTACAAGAATTGTTGTCAGCATTGTGGCTATGTGCCATTCACTTGGTGTGATGCACCGCGATCTCAAGCCAGAAAATTTCCTCCTCCTTGACAAAGATAATGACCTGTCCATAAAAGCAATTGATTTTGGCCTGTCCGTCTACTTCAAGCCAGGTATGGTATTGAATTTCGATGCATGTACATGGACATGTTTTTAAGCAATAAATAAATGCCATACTGTTTTTCTGCCTTTTTTGCTGTGTAATATTTTGTTGACACTGAAAGGTGGACATATTCAGTTACATTCCTGCTGCACCCTTAGCAATCATTATACAAGCCGCCACTTCAAAATTCAAACTAGTATATAACATCATGGCCTGAATGTTGACTAACACATCAGGAGTTGGTATATCACACATATGAATATTAGCTTATCATTGCTGCTTATTACTAGGATGAGGAAAATTGAAAATGAAACTCTGTTTCTACCTCGTTCATATTCGCATGTATCTGCATTATATGTACCCATCCCGAGTGTGAAGTGTTGTTATTTTCTGAATAAATTATTGTTTTTCTTTACTAACTTTGCTAATTTACCAATTCAGGCCAGGTTTTTAGTGAGCTAGTTGGCAGCCCGTTCTATGTTGCTCCTGAGGTGTTGCACAAACGCTATGGGCCAGAATCCGACGTGTGGTCAGCTGGAGTGATACTCTATGTATTGCTAAGTGGGGTTCCACCATTTTGGGCAGGTGATTTCTTTAAACTCTAGTGTTAAATTTGAGTCTATTATCTTCCTGGAATTGCTAAACTGATCAATATTGATTTTATCAGATACACAGAAAGGCATATTTGATGCAGTTCTGAAGGGGCACCTTGATTTGGAATCAGACCCTTGGCCTAAGATATCTGACAGTGCAAAGGATCTTATAAGAAAGATGCTTTGCAATTGCCCTTCAGAGCGTTTGAAAGCCCATGAAGTGCTACGTAAGTATATTTTATTTATTTCTTCACCCTTGCAAATTGTTTTAGTAGTCACGAACATTTTCCTTTTGTACTTATTTACCAATTATATGTTAATGCCAGGGCATCCCTGGATCTGCCAAAATGGGATGGCCACTGACGGAGTTTTGGATCCTAGTGTTATCTCTCGGCTCAAGCGGTTCTCTGCAATGAACAATCTACAGAAATTGGCTCTGAGAGTGAGTTTTCTCTGCAATTTTTTCCATTTCACATCTTTGGATCTTTACAAGTGTAATAGTTGAAATTTTGGTAGAATATTAACTTTATGCGGTATAATGGTCTCATGGATCATGGCTCTGTTTGTTTGGATTTTCCTATAATATGTTAGTTTACGACACATACATAGTTACTGTGAATCATCAATTGACATTACAGTTCACACGAACATGCCATTGGTCATGAATGGATTCTATTGCTGCCATGCAAGCAAGTTCATTTGAGCTGCTGCTTTAATCTCACTACATGAATTTCCTACTGCGGAAAGGGAATATGCTTTTGTTTTTGGCATTTAGTAACTGTGTGGGCTAGGCACTATGCTGGAATTTAATTTGTTTCATTATGTCCTGCATCTATCAATTTTGTAAACAGTACAGCCCTGTTTCTTCTGTGACACTTTATATGCTTCCAGGTGATAGCTGAGCGTCTTTCAGAAGAGGAGATTGCTGGATTAAGAGAATTATTCAAGACAGTGGACATAAAAAATAGAGGTGTAATCACTTTTGGTGAGCTTAGGAAAGGTCTGACAAGATATGGCAATGAATTGGTGGAGACCGAGATCTGTGATATAATGGAAGCGGTAAGTGCGTGCCTCTGATTATTACGAAGGCTAGTCCATATGTGTGGAATGTGTAAATATTTTCCTGCTTCAAACACTGTTTAGCCACCACACACTATTCTTCAGTTCTTTTGTGGTTCTGGGATATCCTCTGTTGGAAAAGGCCTAACCAATATATATCATTGCTGTGATTATATATGGCATTTTTTTGCTGAAAAATGCCTAAGTTGTACATATATAGTATGCAGTAATAATATATATAACATGCATTTCTTGATTTGTAGGTAGTAAATTGTCTGCATTGCTGTCCTACTTTATCTAATCTGTCTGAACCTTTTTCAGGCTGATACAGACACTGATGTAACCATAAACTATAAAGAATTTATTGCTGCAACCATGCCTCTAAACAAGATAGAGCGGGAAGAACACTTGAAGGCAGCTTTTACATATTTTGACAAAGATGGCAGTGGCTACATCACAGTCGACAAGCTTCAACGAGCCTGTGCAGAATATAACATGGAGGGCACTCTCCTTGAAGAGATTATTTTAGAGGCCGATCAGAACAATGTAAGTCGATTATCCCACTCTAAAATATCATGGCATGCCTGTTAATTGTTAGTATCATTTAACTGTGGGTCTTAATTCTAATACCTATTTAACTTGTGAAATCATACCTCTGTCCTTGGTGGCATTGGGTATCTACCACCAGCTATGCCTAATACCCAGTGTCTCAACAGCTCAAAGGAAAAACAAAATCTATATAGCAACAGCACGGAACACATAGATCTCAGATTACATACAGATTATGGTATCTGCATAATGTTGCAAAAAAGAGAGTAATAACTCATTACTACTTTAAAATCAACTTTGTAATAGTGATCTTAGCTGGATATTACTATTGAGAAAAATTGTAGTGTTACTTTCAGCATGACCTACATCACCGCTGATTTGTTTGTCAAAAACCAGCTGAATCTAATGAACGTGCATTATCTTTGTTTTTCAGGACGGTCAAATTGATTATGCCGAATTTGTAGCCATGATGCAAGGCAACGCCAACGGTGGCAATATTGGACTTGGGCGTCCAACACTGGAAACCAGTCTGAATGTGACCTTGAGAGATGCAGCTCAAGTACATTAATGCACAGATTTTGTTCTCTTCTCATTGCCATTATGTCCACTGCCCAAATTGGGTTGTGGGCATGTACTTCCGAAGTACAAGAAGAGAACTAGTCGATTCTTTCGGCGGCATTTATCGAAAATAAGCTGGTCTAGCTAGCAGTACAGTCATTGTGAGAGACAGCGTCGTGGGTTACATATAGTAAGTAGTTGTGTCCTGGTTCATATGGCTGCAAGACTAGCTGCTATCCAGCAGGTGGAAGTAAGAGAGGACGTGCGTCCAGTTCGTTTGTTCTTTGTATGGTCAGTTGTGTGCTTTGTGTCTAATGAAAAACTTGTCTTCATGAAATGCCATATCCCCAAGTTTGTTCTTCTTGCTGTTATAATTTTTAAAATTATGAGTCTGTCTGCACAGATCGTAATCAAGCAGCCTCAGGAGCTCTGTAGCTACCCTTGGTAAACCAGAGCAACAAAGGGTAGGCACAGCACACCAGTTCATGTCTTTGCAGAGACCAATTTGCTTAGTAGATCATCTTCTAGTTGGATGACAGATTTACAGTATGAGTATGGCTATTCTAGATGTGTAAGTATAATTTCCTTCTATGTAAAGATCTGATGAAACCTGAAGAGTTCTTGGCTCTGTTCAGGTGGCCTCCGACACCCGGGTCTCCTGCGCAGCAGCTATCTCCTACAGACGAGCCAGGCAGCACCGTCAGTAGTAAGAACGAACCTGTATTTTGGCACAAGCAGCAATCGGCAATATTTACCTTGACGTCTCCGTCTCTGGACAGGACGCACGTCGACGTGACCGCGCTGCCGTGGCCCAGCAGCCACCCGACCTCGCACACCACGTCGCTGTCGTCGCCGTCGCCGTCGCCGCCGCTCACCTTGAGCGAGCTCCACAGCTGCTTCGGCAGCAGCGTCACGACGCCGGCACCGTCCCTCGCCGTCCTCCGCGGCTCGTGGTCCGGCTCCAGCCCCGCGAACTTGCCCTGCACACCAGACATGTCAGTGTCACGCACGGCTATCTTCTTCGATGGACTGTGCGGTACGTGCTGCAGGAGGATGCTCACCGTCACGGGGTCCAGCGCGCCGGAGAACCTGGCGGCGCTCTCCCACTGCCCGACCACCTCGGACGCGGGGAGCCTCTCCCCGGCGGCGAAGGCGGACTCGCGGAGCGCGCAGCCGCCGAGCTGGTCGCCGTTGCGGTACGGGCCGTACCACTGCTCGGAGAACACCTTGACGCCGCGCAGCCGCGCCGCGTCCTTGGCCAGCGCCACCGTCTGCACCAGCCTGACCCGCACCTCCGCGTTGTCCGGGTGGCAGATGCAGTGCTCCACCTCGAGCACGGCCGAGGGGCCCTTGGGCCACGTGGCCACGTAGGAGCCCCCGGCGCCGCCGTAGGCGAAGGCGGTGGCGGAGGAGACGTGGCGCTGGTGGGAGGTGTGCACGGTGGCGGCGTCGGCCTCGCAGCCGACGGTGGGGAGGAGGCGGACGAGGCGATAGTGGAGCGCGCCCGGCGCGGCGGGGTCGGCCAGGGTGGGGCACTGCGTCTGCCAGTCGAACACCTGGACCCCCCACTCACGGTACGCGTCCGGGACCACGTTGGCCGGCAGCTCCACCGGGTCGCCGGCCACCGTGAAGTCCGCGCCGAAGCCGTCCCACTCGCCGGACACCCGCGCCGCGAACTCCTCCCACTTATCTGCGCAAGCACGGACAAGTTTCAGTGTGCAGTTCAGTCGTGGCATGGCATGGCGTAATAACCCTGCCCATTGTCTTGTCAGTCAACAGACAGGAGCTAGTTTATGGTGGCTGGCAAGTGGCAACTGACCTGGCTGCGCGCCGGCGTCCGGGTCGTTGGTGGCTGCGGTGGTTGGGGTCGCGGGCGACACGGCGCGCGGCGCCGATCTGGCGGACGCCGAGGACCTGGTGCTGGTCCGTGGCCGAAGCAGCAGAGGAGACGGCGGGAGAAGCGCGCGCTGGTGGTTGGCGTTGGGGACGGGCGCCAGGCGTTGCGTCGACACGGGATGCATCCGTTCTTTTGTTTTTTCACTCGCCCTTGCGTTATTTTTTCGGTGGATTGGTGTTTTCCCGTGACCCGGGCTATCCTGTCGCACAAGGCTGATCGACGGCGAAGTAGTAGATAAAAAACGTGTGGGCGTGGTTGGGATCAGGGAGTTCGTGGCCACGCCCGCCTGGGCCGCGAGCCACATGTTGCGTCCCCGGACGGGCTTTGGCGACAACTATAACATCATCCATGGCTAAGTATGAAAACGGTTTCTCAAAAAAAAAAGGCTAAGTATGAAAACGATCGAAGATTCTCCACAACATCTCCAATAGCAGATCAAAATTTTGCCATCCATTTTGGATAGAGGAGAGAGAAATTTTAGTTGCCTACACTTTTTTCTTCTGCATACCCATATTTTCGGAACCAGATAAACAAAGTTAATACTAAATCAACGGCATTTATTTTGGGATGGAGCGAGTATTTCATTGCATAATTAAACATCCACTGCACATTATACATAAAACAAGTATAAACTAAAGGATACCCGAATTGGTTGATGAAAATTTAGGTTGATAATATAAGAACCAAAGTTAAAAATACATATTTGGTTATGTATGGTTGTAACAATATTAAATGGATTGTTTTCTCATAT